>NC_135310.1:78044694-78344694 GCF_048772815.1 Callospermophilus lateralis | reverse complement strand
TGCCTTGGTATCTGTAGTTGATGGGATTAT
Organism: Callospermophilus lateralis; assembly: GCF_048772815.1. NCBI lineage: Eukaryota > Metazoa > Chordata > Mammalia > Rodentia > Sciuridae > Callospermophilus > Callospermophilus lateralis. Next base: position 78,344,664 of record NC_135310.1, on the reverse strand, counting down.
AGGCATGCGCCACCACACCTGGCCAAAAAAACCACTATTAAAATATTTTCTTTTTAAGTTTTATTTTTCGCAGTGCTGGGGACCAAACCCAGGATTTTGTGTATGCAAAGCAAACATTACCACTGTGCGGAAATCCCTAGCACATATTTTTGTACATTTTAAGTGGATATAACGTATAAAACTTAAAATTGAATTCCTTTAGACATATGAAATGTCAATACTTTAAGTATGCTGGAAACTACATGGTTTGCAACTATTTAGATATATGATAAAAGTTTTTAGATGTCAAATTAAAAAGGGCAAGGAGTGAACAATTTTTCAAAATTCTCTTAAGAATTGACAAACAACATAGTAAGATTATCACCGATCTACAATAATGAAAATACACTTAATTTTTCACTAATGTTGACAGATGCACCATCTTAGTTCCCTATATGAATCAAAAATTCACTATTTAATAACATTCATTTCATAATGTGGCTGGTCACAGAATTGAGCAAAATTCTTAAATCAATTGAGGGACACACCAAGAACAGAACTATTTCAATAAAGAATTAACAATGGTTTAGTATCTAAGATATACAGTTTTCACTAATTTAAGATAAAATATAATTTTAAAAGTTATGTTTTACTATTTCCTGATTATTCTTATCAAATTAATTATCCATGTTTTCTATAAAATTTTAATAACTGTAGAATACCCCCATTGGTATAGTCTATACATTGGCCCTTTTACAATATAACATGAAGTAAAAAGAGAAAAAAACTGAGTTTATATTAAGAATGTGGCACACACCTGGAATCCCAGCATGTCAGATCACAAGTTTGAGGCCCAGCCTCTGCATCTGAATCAGACACTTAGCAACTTAGCAAGACCTTGTACAGAAATAAAAAATAAAAAAGGACTGGGAATATAGCTCAGAAGTAAAACATACCGAAGTTCAATCCACAGTACCAAAACACAACAACAAAAACACTAATAATTCTTCCAAAAAGAGAATGGGAAATGATAATCATTTGGCACTGATGAAATCCTCTCAAGTGTGCAATTATAGACTTAAGAGTATAATTACTGAATATATTTAAATTTATTCTAACATTTGGGAGCATAGTGACAACCAAAAGAACTTTATTTTTAAGCTCCCAAATATATAACTAAAATGTGAGTTTAAAAGGGACAGGTACAAAGTTAGCGAAGAATTCTTCAAATGCATAAAGAATTGGAATCTCAGTCTTTAGACCTACTTAAGATCTTGCCTAATTAACTATGTTACATGTTTATAGGTGGGAAAACAAAGATACTGGTATTTAGAAAGTATTTTCAAAAAACAAAGACCTCAAATGATGTTTTTAATATCTGCTCAGGTTGTTTGTTTTCCTCTCAAAGTAAAATGAAACAAAAGTAATAAAAGTTTTCACTAAATCAATAGTTTTGAGGCAATAAGCGATACAAGTCACAGATTCAGTAAAACCACAGAAACACAGATTCAGAAGGCAGTCTTTCCCATTTTCTCTGAACTGCCAGAAGCCACCAAACCCTGCAGGAGAGAAAGGGTGAGACCCTGATGAGATTAGGCAGGGGCTAGGGATGTAGCTCAGTTGGTAAACTGTTGCCTTACATGCACAAGGCCCTGGGTTTGATCCCCAGCACTAGAAAAAAAAAGAAAAGTAAAAAAAAAAAAGATTAGGTAGGTTTATTTTCTTTCTTTCTTTTTAGTTTTTTAAGGATTTGGGCTCTCCCCACTAAGCGTGAGAAGGGCTCAAGGGCTAATAAGTGTCCAAAATGTAGATTTGCAAGACTCAAATCATTAAAGACAACTAATACAATAACATGTTAAAGATAAGAAAAAGATGACCTAAAAGAAAACTATGCAACTGAGAACAAAATATAGTCAAAACCCAGGAGTGAAAACTGAGGTAGCTCTCAAGTCTAATGAAAGGAAGTAGACAACTGGGAAAGAAAACAAAAGCACTTCTCTTAACTTTGAGCAGAATTTATCAAATGGGTCCTTTATATAAAAAACATTGAACAACATTTTAGATACTGTTTCTAACTGTAGTTTTAATAGAATACATAAAAAGCCTCTCTACTTGGAATTTCTTTCTCATATAGAACTTCATAAACAGAATGTAATAAGTTATGAATGTCTGTAAATCAGGCTGAATGAATCCACAACAATCTTAGCTGAGGACAGATTACTATATAGTTTAAGCATCAAACTGGGAGGTACATTTTCTACTAAGATACCAATATTTGTCTATTGATTGCGGTGGGAGTGAGAGAAAAAAAGTTTTTTCACCAATTCCAGATAACAGTTAACAGATACGTGGACAACAGAAATCCTTCACATAACTCTTAAACTGACTATAATAGCTTAAAATGCAAATGAAACTTTTAGCATTTCATTCATCTATTTTCCAACCACAAGGAATACTTCTCACCACAATCCCTGGTAGTTTTCTCCCTTTAAGAACTAAAGAACCTGTCCTCTGAAATTGGGGTTGTTTTTTGTTTTAGCATTTATCTCATTCCAAATACAAGCCAAAAAAAAAAAAAAAAAAAGGTGGTTCCATTAGTGGGTTACATGCCTTAATACATACAGTGTTTAAATTATTTCCTAATAAAATTACTTTTATTAGTATGTATTCTCATATTGTTTAGCAAGCTTTGTGCTCCATTTTGTTACATGAGAAATAATGAAAAACAATAAAAGAAAAGAACCACCTTCTATACCCCCCCATTGAGCAATCATAATATTAGGAATGCCTTATAACTGCAGGATAATAAATTGGAAGCTAAACTTAGCATAGAATTATTTTTTGCAAAAAGAAGTCTGCAAGAGCAATATCTCATTCATCTTACCAGAAAATTTAGTATGTGAGAAGAAAATTCTTCAATGTCAAATATGTTTTTTCTGGTTAATGGCTTCCTTGTGAAATACACAGTTTCAATTATTGCTTAGACTTAACACTTTCTATCTCTCTTCAAAAAATGTTTGTATTTCCTTAGAGGTACTAAAATATTGAGGTAGAACACTCACATTAACTGTCTTTATAATCTATAAACACTTACAAAACCTTTTTAGAACTTTCTATATTGACTTGCTAGAGCCTTAGAAATATCACTAATGATATTTACAATACATAATTTGCATTTCCATATTTAAAAATCTTCTAATACAAAAAATATAATTTTAGTGGATGATTCATGATACACATACTTTTTAATTCTTATGTTTTACTAAATATAGTACATTTTATTTTATTTTATTATTAGTTGTTCAAAACATTACAAAGCTCTTGACATATCATATTTCATACATTTGATTCAAACGGATTATGAACTCCCATTTTTACCCCGTATACATATTGCAGATTCACATCGGTTACACGTCCACTTTTTTACATAACTAATTATGTTCCAATTGTAACTACTATAAGCATTATGTCAAGCTAAGTTGCAATACCTAGAAAAATAAACTTCTGTCTTAGAAGTTAAAAATCTGATATTTGAGAACTGTACATCTGAACTTTAGAGAAATCATATCTAAGTTCTGCTATACACCTACTATAAAAAGACAGGTTTAAGAGGGAGCATCTTATTTAAACATAATAACAATAGTCATTTTACAGATGAGGAAACTATTAAGATCAGGGAATTTGTGTTATAGACCCAAGATTACATAGTTAATAAGAAGCAATTCAGGGATTCAGACTGAGACTTTTCAGATCCAGGGCAAATACTAGGTTGGTAAAGTTAATTCATGATTATTGCCCATTTTTACTCAACAAGGACTACTAGGTTCAGAGGTACTGGGGTACTAGGTTCAGGAATACAGGTAAAGGATACAGTATGGCCATTAAGAAAAAAAAGGCAGTGGGATAGAAAAGAAATTCAATGATTACATCTGGTGTAATATTGACTATGAAAGAGCCCAGGCAGTTTGGCAGGCAGGTATTCAACTTAAGATGATGAGCCAGGTAGAAGAAAGAGAGAATAAAAACAGAGAAGTAGACAAAGGGGCCAGACAAAAATCCTTCAATGTCATGCTAAGGAGCTTTGCTTTTTTTCAGGGCAAAAAGGGAACTCTGAAAATGTAGTCCAGAGAATGACACAGTTAGATATACTTTCTTGAAAACCTAGGCGTTTTTTTGTTTGTTTTTCGTTTTTAGTTTTCAAGGATGAATATGCAGTAGAAATTTAGGAAAAAATTGAAAAAGGCCTAATCTAAGAAAGCATCAATGTAGATTGAATGAACAAGACTAATCCAGCAGATAATTAAGAGGCAAAATTGACAAGGCTCAAAAAGGGAAAAAGAGGTAAGGAAATCCTGAATATCTCTGAGGTACTCAGTTTATGTACCCAAGTGAATAGTATTTACCTTACAATGTTAGGAAACTTGGGGGCTGGATGGTAGACTGAGTAGGTATAAGTAGTTCTGTGCCATACAAGAAGAGCTACTTAATAGTTGAAAATATGAGTAGTAAGCCTAGAAAGCGATATGGGCTAGAGATATTGAATTGAAAGTTCTCAGGTTATGAATGAGTAAGAGAATATACAGAATGAAAAAAAAAAAAGAACAAGACCCAGGAGTGAGGGGGAAAAAACAAAAAACCCCTCCAGAACACTGACACTGTAGAGGGTAGAATGAATTACTGTCAAAGTTGTACAGATTTAGAAGGAAACATACTGAAGAAGGGAAATGTATTAGATTTAGTTCATGGAAATAAAATGTTGAGCCAATTAAGTCACAGGGGACATGGAAAAGAATATGTAAGATAAGAAGGATAAGGCTACAAAGTGTTTACATTCTTATAACTACAAGAGTAAGAAGAGCCAAAACACAGCTGGAGTTTAACTCTGAGGAGCAGAAGGTCCAGCTGAGACTGAACTATGCAGGGAGTTACAGAGTTCATCCCCACATTAATAATATCTTAATTTAAAAAATAGGTGCCCAGAAATGAAATGAATATTTTTATGATGGGAAAAAACATGGTCTAGCTGGTTCTTCTTTAGGGGAAAGAAAGGGCTGGTTCAGGATGGATATGTGCAGTGAACAAAAAAGACAAGATTATGAGGGGATTGTCTTGGTTTAGAAATTAAAAAAAAAAAAAAAAAGACTATACTAAGCCTGAAAGCTTGAGAATTCCTTGTATACACAGCAGATATCTATATCTCCAGCTGATGGATTTAGAGCCAGTATAAGTACACCAGGTGTTGTGTATCCTGTCACCTCATGTACTTATAGCCACCATCTAGGACTGAAGACTGGAGTTAGTCATTCTCATGTGAATTGGTTACTGCTATTGGCAACTATGTTAGTTTACAGCCTTGCTTGATTTCCTTGCTCCATATCCTAAGAGGATTAAGTTCATTCAAGGCGATTAGGATTGATGAAAGGAAGCTAGTATTGCAACAGTCCTCTTACTGGTTTTTCCACCCCATTCTAGCCTATCATTTCCAACCTTTTGTCCACATGGAAGCCAGGGTAATCATCTAAAACTTTAATTGGATACTATCATTCCTCTGTTTCAAATAGCTCAAAGGCTTTCCAAATGGATTATGAGTTGCACTCAAACCGTGACCCACAGGCCTCCCTCATGTGACTCCTCCCTATTTCAAACCTCATTTCATGCCCCCTCTCCATTCCCAGACCTTTTGAACATGATATTTCCTCAGCCTCAAATGTTACAATTTTTTTTGTTTTTTACATATTGACACCTCATTCTTCAAATGTAAGTTAGAGACAGAACCCTAACTGCCTTACAAAAGGAAATCCTCCTATTATTATAACTCTCCCTTGTTCATTTTCTTCGTAACACAAACTGTACTCATATATTTCTTTGTTCACTTGACTATTATTATTTGTAAATTCCACAAAGGCAGTAAATACATTGTATGCACCTATTAGTTAATAGATGAATAAAATGAAGTCTAGTAGAGCAGAGGGAGGAGATGAAAGGGAGAATGAGAAAGAAAAGGAGGAGGGAAAAGGGGGATAGTGAACTAAAATCAATATCTACGCATGTATGTGTTTGTTGGGATGAAACCAACTACTATGTATAATCATAAAACTCTAATTAAAAAGGGGGGATTATAGAACAGAAAGATAGGAATCAATCTCCATACTTCGTGCTTATGGCACATGAGCTGTCTGTCCCCTGTAGTTCCAGGTGCTATCCACAAACTCACAGGAAAGGCTATATATTAATCTGCCTCTGGCCAGAGGCAGAATATGTACTTGCACTGTTGATACACTGGCTTTGTTTCCTCTGCTAACTCTGTATGCACTGGGGAGGAGGGGGTGTGTGGCAATTTCTTCCACTGGAATATGCCCAGTATTCATTTCCCACAGACCAAGTCCAGACTTTTTAATTAAATTTGGTCCAAAAAAAAAAAAAAAACATATTTAAAGAAGATTCTCTAAATACAGAGCTTCCAAATATAAACTGTGATTTTCAAGTGCCACAAAGATAAGTCCAAGAAGCATCAAAACTATTGGATTTCCTAGTAAACTGGTGCCATCCCCTGAAATTCACTACAATAGAGAGTGTGTTCAGAACAAAACACTTGAAGCATTAATTATATTGATTATGGAATCTGGAGACAAACGGACATCTCACTCTATTCCCATCCTTGGAGCTCATGCTGAGTGGCCATGTTACAGGAGAGGCCACACAATTAAGCTGTTTTGGTTCACTGGGTTAGCAAGGTGTCCACTTTTTATTAATATTATTATTTTGTATCAGAGATTGAACCCGGGGTGCTTAACCATTGAGCCACACCCTCAGCCCTTTTTTATAATTTATTAGAGACAGGGTCTCACTGAGTTGCTTAGCACCTCACTAAGTTGCTGAGGCTGGGTTTGAACTCACAATCCTCCTGCCTCAGCCTTCCAAGTCACTGGGATTACAGGCATGCACCACTGTGCCCAACTCAAAGTGTCCACTTCTGTGAACAGAAAAGGGCTCCATTTATGAGGCTGTGCCTACCTGTCTGCCAAGAAGCAATGTGATAGCATCTGTAAGAGGGAGAAAAAGCCCAAGGACAGATTCAGTTTCTGTTCTCCATTATCCTTGAGAGGACGAGAAGAATTTACCAAGCAGTAAGTTCACATTAAAATTGTTGTGAGTAATAACTAAAACAAAACATCTCTCACTTTCTTGGGTAACTATTGATTTGTCTTACCTGAGACCAGACCATTTGGAAACTGAAACGTCATAAACCTGTCTCATTTCCCATTCACCTGTCATCCTCCATTCCACCTCCATGCTTAGGCCTATTATCCTAATTTGGGTTTTCTTTGTGAAACACTTGTCTGCATTAACTAGATGATGACTCTCCTGTAACTGACCCTGTCACTCACAAGTAATAAGTCATTTCAAACCAGGTTTGCATCTGTGAAGAAATAAAGGGAAGAAAGGAATGTAATTATTTTGTATCTTAATTGTTTCTCCAGGTACTGCAGCTCATTAAACTGCCTTAAGTCTTGGGGGAAAAAAGTGTCCAAAAATAGACAGAATATATCAGAATTGACAGAGGTATGTGATACAATGTAAGAGCCACTACCTCCCTTTAATTTTTTTTTAGTAATGAAGAATGAGATTTATAATTCTCCTTAAAAATACAGTTTTCTTGAAGATGAGAAAATAATAAACACATTTATGTATTCTTCATAAATATTACCTGAGATAAAACTTGGCAATTTTTCTCAATTCTCCATATACTATGTGTAAACTTAAATCAAAACACCTGGTGCACCACACAGATTGTAATAGAATTATTTTGGGGTTGAAATATTAAATTTCCATTTAAGTTTTCCACATTTAAAGACTCTAGATGAATATGGAGAATCAATGAATTGTTACTTTATACTTTCAAGGGCTTTTTACAGTAAAAGATAAGTTTCACTACTTTTCAAGACATTTATTATATGTCTATACATAAAGTTAGGGAACCCTTAGTTCTTGATGTAAAAAACTGATGTTTGAATCATGTCTAAATTTTTTCCATTCTCCAAATTTTTCCTAATTAAGGCAATGCTTAAGAAAGAAGATACTTTGGTATTTTAAACTACGTTTGGGCACATGCTGAATTTCCAGTATTTAAGCTTTAAGATACTCAACCTCATTCCTATTGAGCACAAGTGAGATATACATTTTTTAAAATATAACATTTATCCTGCTCATAAAAACAGTTAATTTGAATTAGTAATTAAAGAAACCAAACATAACCTACATCTTCGTAATAAATAAAAATCAACTTTTTATAAATTATCTCTAACTAAAAAAAAATCAACTGAGGTAACAGGAAAGACTTGAAGTTATATAGACTCCAAACTTTTTATCTAACTTGCTTTGTATCCTTGAAAAAACATTCCCTCATGTAGGTCTTTTTCTCGTACCTTAAAATAGGGTTGATACAAGCATTAAGCTTATTTCAAAGAAAATGAATCAAAGAATAAGAATAAATGAAAATCAAAGGTTTATTGCAGTAGGTAAAATTTCATTAACATCTAACAATAAAATGAGCACTTTTCTGAAAGCATTAAAAAGTTTTAATCAACTATTTGATGTTCAAGAGAATTTTTAAATATGTAAATAATTGGAAAAGAGTAAAAACTAAGAGTTGTATAAAAATATTCTCTGGTTCTAAAATGTCTCCTAAAGTGGATTAAAGATTCTAATTTTAACTTAAAGAAAGTCAAGTCCAATTAAGAACAGTCCGAGCTGGGGTTGTGACTCAGTGGTAAACACTTGCCTAACACAGATGAGACCCTGAGTTCAATCCTTAGCACCACATAAAAAATAATAAGTAAATAAAGGTTAAATTCTAAAAAAAAGAACAGTCCTAGCTCACCTGGGAAGCTCTGGTATCACAGACTACCTAAAGTCGTTCCATTACCAGAAACTCCCAATCTGGTGTGTTTAAAAAGGGTAGCTCCACATACCTGAGAGTGAGATGACCTAGGAGAGCAGTAACATCTATTAACCTCTGGGCACTGGATCACTTTGCAGTTTACATTTTAATGATTCAAGAACAAGTAAAATATCATTGAACTATTGAAAGTGCCTACAACAGACTTAAGGTCTGTGTACTCCCCAAATTCACATGTTGAAATTGTAATCCTTAGTGTGATCTTGTCAGAAGGCTGGCCTTTGAGACGTGATTAGTTTATAAAGGGTAGTGTCCATAAAAATGGGACTAGTGCCCTTATAAAAAAGGCCCCAGATACCTCTCTGCTTTCTGTCATGTAAGGATACAATCAGAAGTAGTAGTCTGCAACCCAGAAGAGAGCCTTTACCAGAACACTCTACTTCAAATCATTTTTGGAATTCTGAAGGAAATAAATACACAACACTAAAACTATTTTAATATTTTGTTTTGATTCATCTTAATGGTTCCTTTAATGTATTTCTTTAACAATTTTCCAGGTGGGGCTGGTTGTGCTGAACAGGGGTTAGAGTACGTGTCTACGCTGAGTTCAATCCCCAACACTGCAAAAAATAAAATGAAATAAAAGAATTTTCTAGGAAAGAATGAAGATAAAACCAGAATATCCTATTGAATGATTCTCTTTAACAAAGAGTCTTGATATTCTTCATTTTCAAAACCAAAAGAAGTATCATTTGTGTAGTGTATATAATGCGCAAGTTAAAATTATCAGGAGCTTTAACACATTATCTACTAAGTCCCTGATCCATATATTTAACTGACGAATAGACCCTTCCACAAAGACATCTCAAAGAAATGAAGACTCAAAATACCCCCAAATAACTTTCTGTCTTACAAACATACACTCACCATTTTAGAATTGGGGAGTGATACCATCATCTACTTAGTCATCAAGAAACCTGAGAGTTATTATAATACCAGCAATAACTATAATTTAGGAATAGCTACTATGTGCCAAGAATGATGCCAGTTATATTATCCATATTACTACTCAATTCTCACCCTCCAAAAAACTTGCAAAATAGCTATTATTGAGAACTCTGCAGTAAAGAATACTACTTAATTTCTCACCCTCCACAAAACTTGCAAAATAGCTATTATTGAGAACTCTGCGGTAAAGAATACTATTTAATTTCATTTAATTCTGATTTTCTCCAATTAATTTGAGTACTGAACTCTTTTTCAACTTTTGGCGAATGAAAAGTACTAGTCTAATCATATGCTGGAAATTTTTTTTTCAAAATTACCACCAATAACATGTTGTATTACCTCAACATGTTTGCAAATTCAAATCAGTGATTCATTATGTAAAGTACAGTAGCTGAGAAGAGTGTCTATGTGGGCATAGAGTTGTATTGTCTATATTTAATTCAAAAGTTTACTTTCACTCCAGTACGAATGGCAGCTATTATGAAACAAACAATAATAAATGTTGGCAAGGATGTCGGGGTCGGGGGTAAAGGCACACTAATACATTGCTGGTGGGACTGCAAATTGGTACTGCAAATTTGGACTGCAAATTTCCAATATGGAAAGCAGTATGCAGATTTCTTGGAAAATCTTGAAAAAACTTCTTGAAAAAGTTGGGAATGGGACCACCATTTGACCCAGCTGTCCCTCTCCTTGGTCTATACCCAAAGGATTTAAAAACAGCATACTACAGGGACACAGTCACATCAACGTTTATAGCAGCACAATTCACAATAGCTAAACTGTGGAACCAATCTAGATGCCCCTCAGTAGATGAATGGATTAAAAAAAATGTGGCATATATACACAATGGAATATTACTCAGCAATAAAAGAGAATAAAATCATGGCATTTGCAAGTAAATAGATGGCATTAGAGAAAATAATGCTGAGTGAAGTTAATCAGTCCTCCCAAAAAACAAATGCCAAATGTTTTCTCTGATTTAAGGTGACTGACCCACAATGGGGTAGAGAGGGGGAGCATGGAAACAACAGAGGAAACTCTAGATAGGGTAGAGGGGTGGGAGGAGAAGGGAGGGTGCAGGGGGATAGCAATGATGATGGAATGTAATGTAATAGACATCATTATCCAAAGTACATGTATGAAGACATGAATTGGTGTGAACATACTTTATACGCAGAAATATGAAAAAGTATGCTCTATGTGTAATAAGAATTGTAATGCACTCCACTTCATGCATTTTAAAAAAATAAAATCAATAAAAAAAGTTTACTTTCTTACATCCTGATTCCTTGGAGTGAATCAAATTTCTTTCATAGCAATTATTTATAAGAATTTTACTGTTAGAATAATATGCTTAAATAGTAGGAGAAACAAAGAATATACCAGTACATATACCAATATGTTATTCTGCCTGTATGACTGAGTGAACAGAATATTATTGTTACTGTTTCTATGAGAGCAAACAACATACATTAACAGAGCAATAATAGGCACTAAGCCTAAACAGCATGAGAAGTATAAGATAATTTATATTAAAAAATCATCTTTTTGTCTCTAGAATCCTACAACCTAGTTGGGACAAAAGGATTAGTAAGATATTAAGAAAAGAAATCAAGAATACTTTAGTAGAACATTAGAACTATTGATAGTAGGAAAAAGATTAATTGTCAAAGGTACAGTGTAATAATAAGTAACTAATAAGAATTCAATAGAAGAAAATGCAGTATAAAAATAGAGTAGGTAGAAATATTTCCAAAGAAATTATGTAAATCTGCCTTAGCTATTCTTCACATATACTAGTATTATTAATTTGCATGAAACATTTTTTTAAATTTTCATGAAATATAAGTGACTCAAGCAATACATTTGTGGGAGTTCAGCATTTCACCCAAAATCACATGTCAATATAGAAATTAGCCACAACTAGGTGTGGTGTCATAAGCAGACTGTACCACCAGATACTGGATATTCTTTAAGAATTAAAATGCTACCAGGCATGGTGGCACAAGTCTGTAATTCCATTGACTCGGAAAGCTAAGGCAGGAGGATCACAAGTTCAAAGCGGCCTCAGCAACTTAACGAAGCCCTAAGCAACTTAGTGAGACCATGCCTCCAATAAAAAATGAAAAGGGCAACAGATGTAGCTAAGTGGCAAAGCATCCCTGGGTTCAATCCTCAGTAGACAAAAAGAAAAAAAATTAAAATGCTATGAGTACAGGCTCGGATTTTGGCTCAATGGTAGAGTTCTCGACTGGCACATGTAAGGCACTGAGTTTGATGTTCAGCACCACAAATAAATAAATACATGTATTGTGTGCATCTACAACTAAAAAATTAAAAAGTAAAAATTAAAAATTCTATGGGTACATAGGATAAAGACAATCTAAGCATGTCCAACAACATTCCTAAAACCTTGAAAACCCCAAAATATATATATGCCGAAAAGAGAAGAAATTCCACACAAAACCAGTAAGTGAATATTATATTTTAGCATGATACCACAGAAAAGAAAAAATTGGAAAGTTATTAATATAAAAATTTATTTCACATATCCACCAGTTTTAATGTCATATTTAAAATTAAAATACCAAGCCATAGAAAAGTATACTATCATTAATTATATATTAAAAAGTATACTCATAAGAGAAATCTATTTACAACTGTGTTCAGTACTTAAGTACTATTAATACTTAATTTTCATTTACTATATTCTTAAGATAATAAATCCATAAAAAAGTAAATACAATAAGAGTTCTCTAATCCTCCTGTTCACTTTCCAGGTATCTGGGAATAATTTAGAAAACATATATTGATTTTACTTTAAAAACAAAAATTTTCTATGCTATGGCTTGGATATGGTTTGTTCCCCAAAGGTCCTGTGTTAGAGGCTTTGTCCTCAGTTTGGAGGCATATAGGTAATGGGATCTTTAAGAGAGGAGCCTAGTGGGAGGTTCTTCTGTCATCTGGGGCACTGCCCTCAGAAGGGATTAAGGTAGTTCATCTAGGACCTGAGTTAGTGCTGGACAGAGTGAGTTGTTAAAGCCTAAGCCTGATTCCTGAATCTCTCCAGCTTCCTGTCTGGCTGTGTGACTGATAAGAGTGTTCTCTTTCTCATAAGCTCCTACCATTGTGACATTACCTACCCATTTACAGGCCTTCATCAGAGATGAGAAGATATCGGCACTCTCTTGAACCACCAGAACTGTCAACTAAATAACTTTCTTAAAATTTAATAAAGTTGCCCAGCTTCAGATATTTCATCACAATAATGAAAAAGGGACTAAAAGAATTTACATGCTAACTGATGCCTGAAAGATCCATCATTACCTGAACACACTCACAATCCCGTTTCTAATTAAATACAATGCTAAATTTATGCCATATATACAATTTCAAACAGATTGTTTTTATAATTATAGGTGAAGCCATGACAATTATTCTACTGAAAATCTTCGAAATCATCAAAAGTTCAACAAAATATAAACATTAAAAAGCCATAAAACAGAAACTGTCATACAGAAGACAGCATACAAAAATCCTTTAGAAGCTTTACTTTTGTGGAAAAGAATTTCTTTCTTTTTTTTTTTTTTTGGTAGTTATATATGGACAGCATAACTTTATTTTATTTGTTTATTTTTATGTAGTGTTAAGGATTGAACTCAGTGCCTCACACATGCTAAGCAAGCTCTCTGCCAGTGAGCTATAGCCCCAGCCCTGGTGACAAAGAATTTCTTACTTAAATTTCAAATATTACAGAAAAGTTAAAAGAATAATACAATAAATACCTTTCGATAAGATTCAATGTTTGTAAGTATTTTACTATAATGCCCTCCTGTTCCCTTTCCCATTTCCTCCTCTTCCCCTCTCCAGCTATTTAACTATTTTTTTTTTTTTTTTTTTGCTACCAAGGATTGAACCCAGGAGCACTTAACCATTTTTTCTTTTGAGACAGGGTCTAGTTAAGTTGCTTAGGGCCTTGTTAAATTGCTGAGACTGGCATTGAACTTGCAATCCTCTTGCCTCAACCTCCTGAGTCCTGTGATTACAGGAATGCACCACCATGTCTTGGCTACCTTTTTATTTATTTAATAGTTTATTGCTGAGAAAACCATTGTAGTCAAATTCATTAATGCCTCTATAGAAAAACAAGATGCTAAGAAAGATAACGAATATTTACAGTCTTGCAAATTCAGCTCAGGTATAGCCACCAAATGAATTCAGAATAGTACATTAAAAGATCTTTACATCATCAAGTGAGATTTATCCCTGGAATGCAACAATGGTTCAACATATGCAAATCAGTATGTGATAAACCACAATAAAATGAACACAAAAACCATGTGGTTATCTGCTGCAAACAGGGGTGGGGTTGGTGACAAACAACTTGTGTAGACTGATACAGCAGGAGTAGGAACTGTTTATTGTAGGACCAGAGCCATATTTATACATTCCACACAGCTTATCTTAATTAGCATAAACTAGATACAGCAGTCAACCAATAAGGAATCTCCACACTTAATGACTCGCTTTTGTTACTTCACAAACCACTCCCTCTGGCATTTTGCCAGGCGCCATCCAGACTTGTTTACAGACTCTAACATTTCTCTGGCAAAATGCCAGGCACCATCCTGACTTGTTTACAGACTCTAACAGTTATCAGTAGATGTGGAAAAAGCATATGACAAGATTTAACATCCTTTCAAGATAAAAACTCTCAACAAATGACATAGAGAAGAAATATACTTCAACATAATAAAGGCCATATATGACAACAGCACAGCTAACATACTGATATGTATACAGAAATCCCTAAAGATACCATCACAAAACTGTAATAACTAATAAAAATGCAGGGAAAGTTTTAGCATATAAAAGCAACATACAGGAGTCAATAGCATTTCTGTACATTAACAATGAACTATTCAGGGCTGGGGTTGTGGCTCAGTGGTAGAGCACTTGCCTAGCAGGAGAGAGGCACTGGGTTAAGTTCTCAGCACCATAAATAAATAAATAAATAAATGTCCATTTAAAGAAAGAAAAAAGAAAACAATGAACTATTCAAAAAAAGGAATCAAGAAAGCAATAGCATTAGTAATAACTACACGAAATAAATAAATAAAATTCTTAGGAACAGATTCTACCAAAGAGGGAATGTATACTGAAAACACATGGGGAAAGTTCAATAACTTTGTTCTGAGCAATATTTTTTTTATTTGACCCCAAAGGCATAGGCAACAAAAGCGAAAACAGATTAATAGGATTACAAACTAAAAATATTTTGCATTATAAAGGAAAAAAAGGAGTAAAAAGAAAAACCCATGGAATGGGTGAAAATTTTTGTAAACCATATATCTAAAAAGGAATTAATCCAAAATATATAAAGAACTCAAACAACCCAGTAAGCAAGAAAACAACCAGATTTTTAAATGGGCAAAACTGAACAGTCATTCCACAAAAGAAGACACAAATGGACAAAGGGTATATGAAAAAAAATGCTCAACATCACCAATTATCCAAGAAATGAAAATTAAAACCACAATAAATGCTGGGCATGGTGGTACATGCCTATGAATCCCATCAACTTTGGAAACTGAGGTAGGAGGCTTTCAAGTTCCAAGCCAAACTCAGCAATTTAGCAAGGCCCTGTTTCTAAATAAAATATAAAAAAGGGTTGGTGGTGATGTGGCTCAGTGGATGAATGCCCCAGGAGTTCAATCCCCAATACCCAAAAATAAATTTAAAAAATACATTAATTAATAGATAAATAAAATTTAAAAAATAGAAACAATGATATTACTTCACACCTTTAGAGCAGCTATTATCAAAAAGATATTTGCAAAAATGTAGACAAAGAGGAACCCTTAGAGGACACTGGTGAAAATGTAAATTAATCCAGTCATTATGAAAAACAGTATAAAAGTTCCTCAAAAAATTAAAAATAGAACTACCACTTGATCTAGCAATCCTATTAACTACTACTGGATATGTCTCCAAAGTAAGTGAAATCTGCATAGTAATGTTCATTGCAACATTCTTTACAATACCAACCTAAATATCTATCAATAGTCAAATGAATAAAGAAAATGTGGTGTACATATACAATGGTATACTATTCAGTCTTAAGGAAATACTGTGACAACATGGATGAACTGAGAGGACATTATATTAAGTCAAAGATGCAAGACATAGAAAAATAAATATTGTATGATTTCACTTAATCTAAAACTCACAAGGGCAGAGAGTAGAATGGCAGTTACCAGAGGCTGGAGGATGGGTGCAAAACTGGGGAGATATTGATCAGAGAATACAGAATTTCAGCTGGATAAGAGAAATAAATTCAAGAAATCTACTGTACACACAGTGACTACAGTTAATGTATTATGTACTTGAAATTGCTAAGGGAGTAAATTTCAGTGTTCTCACCACAAAACATAAACAAGTAAGTATGGAGAATGGTGACTTGAATCTCTCTGCTTCAGAGCTGTGGCTGTGCTTTGCTCTGGAACCTTTCTGTGCAAATGTGCAGGACAAGATTGCCCAAGAGCTATGGTAAAGCCCTGCCTGAGGAAGTTCTATGCAAAGGTACAGAACAATAACAGTCTTGACCTTGAGTTCAGACACCAGCTGCCAGGAATAGAGAATTCTGAGCATAACAAGATAACCATCATATCTTGCAAGAGCTGCAAACTTCAAGCCTGCCTGCTTTACAGAAACTCTGGACAATAGGCTTCCCTGATACAGTAGGATAATAACAGAATGTTCCTAGTACTGCAACAGTAGAATAGCTACAATAATGTTTCTGGTTCTGTAACTTTTTCCACAAAGAACAATGCTTCTATAGTTTAAACATCCTAATTGTGAGATCCTATATAATAAACATGCTTAACTAGCTTTGGGTCACTGTTCTTCCATCAGAAGTCAGTGTCCCTCCTGGTCCCAGCTTTCTCTCTGTAAGGTTTGTGTGTCTTTCTTAATCCCCCATTGCACCTTGCTGGTTTGTAAGGTTTGGTCCTGGAGGTCAAGGCAAGTGAGGTAATGCATGTTAATTAGCCTGATTTAGACATTTCACAATGGATATATGTTGAAAACAACATGGTACATTCCCTAAATACACACAATTTTGTTTGCCAATTATAAATAATAATAAAATAATTTTTAAATTACCACAAAAATCTTATAAAAATAAGTAAAGATGCAAGTTGCATTCAGAATAAAAATTTACATACCTTGGCTTCCGAAATGCTAAACTATATTGTTGGCAAGCCAGACCCACAGTTGGAGTATAAACAATAGGCATGAATTTTTCAATGTCAGACGTTAGCACTCTATAAAAGAGCTTTTCATTTCTATCCTGAAGATCCATTAAAAGAAGATACCTGTGGAAAATGGGATATAATTAGATCTACATCCAACAAAGTCATGAAATAACTGCTTAGAACTCTAATTAAACATTTTTAAGTCATGCAGAAAACATCTAACCAAATACAAATTTAGAAATGTTAAATGCTTCAAAGAAGGAAGGACAATAAACTTGATTACTATCACTCCAGTATTCAAATCCTTGCTGAAATAACATCATTTAACTCAACATTTAGATTTTTTATCTCTATTTTAAAATGAAAGACAAATGAAAATACCTCTATAGACATAGTTTAAGCATTTACTTACCTAATTAAATAGAAAAATTTTATCCTTTAACTTCACTATTGATAAATAAGAGAAATAACATGCAGGAAATGGGTAAGGTAGTACAGCACTCACCTTAGAAATAACTAAGACAGGCAAGTTCAAAGGACTTTTCTAAATATTGCATCTAATAGCTCTTTTCTGTCTAGAGATATTTCTGATCTAGAGTTATTTTTCTAAACATAAACCTTTTAATGTTACATATAATCTTCCATAGTTTAGAGAACAAAAAATTATCTGCTTGGTACAAGTGAAAAAAAAATTTGCACAACTATATTTAACAACCTTACTAGATTTTTTGGTTTGATTTTCTGATATGGTTTAGATATCATTTGAGGGTGTTCTCCAACAGATCATGTGCTGGAAGCTCAGGCCCCCATGTGGCAATGTGAAATGTGGAGGAACCTTTAAGAGGTGGGGCCTAATGGAAGGTAGTTAGGTCACTGGAGAAGCTGCTCTGGAAGGTATTAATGTAGTTCTCATGGGGCCCTAGTCGGTTTCATCAACTGTGAAATATTAAAATAAAAGAGCAATCTTGGCCCCATCTTGTTCACTGATTTCTGGCCTTAGATCTCCCCCTCTCATAAGCATTCCTGTTATGATGCCATCTGCCATGTTGTAACAGAGAAGACGGTTCTCACCAGAGGCCAAACAAATAAGGCTGCTCAATCTTGGACTTTCAGTCTCTAAAATCATGAACTAAATAAATCTCTTTTCTTTGTAAAGTAGTCAGCCTCAGATATTTTGTTATACCAACAGAAAACAAACTAATACATTTTCATTCCCTAGAACAAAAGAAAATGTATAGAACTGGGAAAAAATCAATGGATGTTAATGCTTGGGCAATTAGGTAAAATAATCCAGAAAACAAACATTTGGAAGGAAGATGGTGACTTTAATTTTAGACATGCTAAAATTAGCAATGTGGGAGTCATCATTGCTAAATCAGTGGTCAATTCTCAGATCTCACCTTACTTATCAAGAACATTTGACATAAGTGACATCCCCTAAAATTTGACATATTCTCTTTCCTTGACTTCTAGGCCATTATATTCTCAGTTTTTCTTCTACGTCACTGGTCATTCCCTTTCAGTTTCTTTGTTGTTGTCTCTAGTTATGGTTTACATGTAACATATCCCTCAAAAGCTCACAGGTCAAACAATACAAGAAGGTTCAGAGGAGAAATAATTGAATTGTGAGAATCTTAACCCAACCAGTGAATTAATCCCTGATGGGATTAACTGAGTGGTAAGTAGAGGCAGGTGAGGTGTGGCTGGAGAAATGGTTAATTGGGAGGATAGCTATTGGGTATATATTTTCTATCTGGAACTGTAGTCTCTCTCTGCTTCTTGATCACATGATGTGAGCTGCTTTCAATGCACCACTCTCTCCTACAATGATGTTTAGCCTCACCTAGAGCCCTGAGGAATGGAGCCAGCCTTCTTTGGACTAAGACCTCTGAAACTGTAAGCCCTCAAATAAATTTTTCCTCCCCTACAGTTGTGCTGGTCAGATCCTTTAGTCAGAGAAGCAAAACAGTTGACTAAAACACTCCTCTTCTCTGAAAGCTTTCTAACACACATATAGAATCCATTAGGAAATTATGATGGTTTTATCTTCAAATAAATAAAATAATTTAAAAATAACTGTATTTTACAAACAATTCCCCTCCGAACTGACTACCCTTTCCAAGTAATGAAATATTTTAACAATTACACACAAGGACTATAAAAATCATATTTAGGAACAAGTTACCTGTCAAAATCTGAGTTCAGACGCTCAAAATTTTTAATTACTCTAAGGACCTGGATGTCCGGGCTGATGAAGCAAGGTGGCAACAATCCATGAATATTCAACTGTTGTCTTTCTTCCAGAGTAAAAGCTAAGTCCTGTGGAGAAAAGGAAAACACACTAATTTGAAGAGGGAAAAAAAGGACAAAAAGTATGTCACAAACACACACCAATAAATTCCAATGAGGATGGAATTAAAAATCAGAAGATGTGGCATCACTCTAAGCATGCTCATGCAACTGTAAATAAATCATGTCAGCTCTCCACACCTCAGTTTCCTTATCTACAAAAATTAGAATACTGGACTTTTTAGAGCTCTGTCATTTGGATATTGTTAAGATGAAATTAGAGAATGGATGGAAGGAAACTACTTGAAACACAAAAGTGAAAGAAGATATAATCATTAATGTCAATAAATATAAAAATAATATTTATTATAAGAAACTTCAAGATTATGAACGTGAGTATGTCACCTGTGACATGCTGTGCTTCTCTACCTCAGCAAATACCTTGTATGATTCTGAGATACATGTTCCAGCACTCTTCTCCTGAGTTATCTCACACTATTCTTATGCACTCCAGCTATGCAAAACTTTTCCCCATTGCTTGAACACACCACACCCTTCTATTTTTTTTGTGGTCAAGAATGTCTTTTTTTTTCTTCTTTGTCTGTTAACAATTACCTTAAATGTTCCCTCTTTCTAAAGTTTTATCAAATTGGCCTACTACATATATTATAGTCTTATTACTTTAATATGTTATGTTTTCTATTTACATGAACACTGATTGTATAAAATGATAGTAATAACAAATTATGGAGTTTAAAAGCAAGCAACAAAGCAGATATTATGAGTTGGTGCAAAAACCAGAATGGACCTAAGAGATTTGCTAGGGTATAATATGGAAAATAAAAACAAACAAGCCTCTGTAGTTGTTAATGGGAGAGAATGATATGGAAGATTGGGATAAGGAATCCCTCTAGAGAAGACTCTGCCTGGAGATACAAAAGATCAACAGGCTTCTTTGACTCCTGCATTGCTGTTTCTTTGCTGCCAGCGTATGAGCTGACATGATATTATGGCTGCTGTTATGACAGAATGTCTGTGCCCCATCAAAATGCATATGTGGAAATTCTCACTCACAAGGCAATGGGGCATTAGGAGGTGGGAATTTTGGGGGTGATTAGGTCACAAGGACTCTCTACCCTCCTGAATATGATTAGTTTCCTTACAAAGAAACCCCAGAGAGCTGCTTTGTCTCTTCTGCCACATGAGGAAACAGAAGATGCTAGCCATCTGTAAAGCAGGAAATGGGACCCTCACCAGACAACAAATCTGCAGCACCTTGATCTTGGGTTTCCTAGCCTTCAAAAATGTGAGAAATAAATTTCTTTTGTTTATAAGTTACCCAGTCCATAACATTGTTACAGAAGCCTAAATGAACGGACTACAACTCTCAGTTTTGCACATTGATTTTTTTTTTCAATTAGCCATAATCACTCCTCAGACAAACTTCATTGGTTACAATACTAACACTGTGCAAAGCTAAGTATGCACATTGTGACTATTACTGCTGTAGACAACTTGGATAGAGAGGAACACATTCACTGTCATGAGTGGTTCTATAATCATCCTTCTTTGTCCCTGAAAATTACTTGCAAGGACAGAACAGTGACTCCTAACTTCTTGTGAAGTTTACTAGTTGGGGTCAAGAACAGACAATTTGGTTCAACCCAGAGGGAGATGACAGATCCTGAGTGGTGAAGTATGAACATGTTTAATACCAGAAAGTCTGTGAAAGAGACCAAAAGATGAACAACCCTCTCTTTCTTCTAATCTCTGATATGATCAGTTCCATTAATTCATGCCCCTAATAGAAAGGCTATGTTTAAATAGCCTACTGAATCAGGAGGACATACTAAAGAGAATTAAATTTGTCCACTGAATGACCTCCCCCACCACCACAATATCTTAGTTGCCTACAAAAGCTAGCAGAGACTAATGGCTCCAAAATTTCCAATATAAGATGTGTCCATGTCCAACCTTGAATTTTTATAAAGTCTCCAAATGAATCAACAAAGATGAAATCTAGCTACCAGATGTTTTCCCCCACTTCAGCTATTCTCATAGCTATAAAATTCCCACTGTTATATGCTCACTTAGGAATGCTGTGGGTTCCAATAAGTAAAGACGGAAGCAGATGGTCTCTTTCAAGAAGGATAATCCAATATGGCCAACTGTGTCTGACCCAATCACACTCTCTTGGATGCCTAGAGAACAAGAGACCAGCACAGTCTGCCAGCTCTTTACCTCGGAGTTCTAGGCAGCACCAGCAGACACCTGTGGTATTGTCTGGGTTCTTTGCCCATTTACTTCTTTATTTGTGCTTTGTGTCCCCACCCTAGAAAGCAAGCTCCTTAAAAACCAAGAAATTTTGCTTATATTATTCATTGTTTTTTCCCTAGCACCTAGAACAGGTCTGACATAATTAGAACTCAATAATTTATTGCACATAAAACAAGAAAACTTTAAATAACCAACTCTAGAGTCATAAACATTTTATAAAACTATAAAACTGGTGTTTAGGAAACTAATAGGCATATTCATTCTAAAATTTAACCCAACCAAGAGGAAATATTTTGTGAAAAGATAATCTATAAACTGGAAGGCATATTTCACCTGCCCAAGGTACAACTGGAGACTAATAATTTAAAATGTCATGAAATAATTCATTAAAATGAAGCAAAATTATATATAGTAATATATTTGTAAAATATAATACATTTTCTTTAACTACAAAATACAAAGTGGGGGGTAGCCTAAACTGTCAAAATTCTATAAATATTTAGAAGCATCAATAAATTTCTTTATGTTATGCTTTGAAATATGCCTGCAGAAAATGATAATCAAAATGTCAATATTTTAGCCAAACTCAGTGGCAAATGCCCATAATACCAACTACTCTGGAGGCTGATGCAGGAAAATCACAAGTTCTAGGCCAGCCTGGGCAACTAACTCAGCAAGGTACCATATCAAAAGAGCTGGAACTGTAGCTCAAGGTCAATATTCTGAGAATAAGACTTATTTTCAGACATACTAACATAGGATCCTTCATTCATTTAATTATGGCATTTAACTATCATTTATAGTTAGCCAATCTTTATATAAAATTTCCCAATGTCTGGTCCAAAACTAATTCCTAAATCTAACAGGTCTCCCACCATATCTTATGCCACATAACTGATAATGCCATCTGGAAATCTTTGATATTCTTCAATGTTTAGTAACTACAAATTCCCACACTCTCTTAGTCAAAATATTTACCCTAGGACTTAGAAATATGGAGTACTGAACCAGATTAAAATATTATGATTGGGAAGGGAAATTATCCTATGATCAGATTCATTTTCTTTTATTACCTCTCTATGAGCTAAAAAATTTTCAGTAAGACAACTTAAATCTTAGAATCCCTGAAAATTTTTAGATATATATGATGTGAATTCATTTAAACCAGTTTTTTTTTCATACCAACAGAGGCATATTTACAGAGATATATTTGTAAAAATGTGTAAATAAGTCAGTTATATCTAAAACTTGACAGTAAAATGATTCAAATAATTCTTTTAGCTGGGCATGGTGATGCACAACTGTAATTTCAGCTACTTGGGAGGCTGAAATAGGAGGATCCATTCAAGGTCAGTCCAGGCAACTTAGCAATAACTCTGTCCCCTGCCTCAAAAAAAAAAAAAAAAAAAAAAAAAGGAAAAAAAGAAATAAAGAAAGAAAAAGAAAAGAAAAGAAAAAAGAAAAAGAAAGAAAGAATAGAAAAGAAAATTTTAAAACTTTTTCAAAAGAATTTTTACCTTAGCATTATCCTGCAGGGCCTATTCAACAAAGGATAATGAATTCAAAGTATATATGCAGGTTCTGACTTTCATTTGATTTTTACCAAGTATTTCATGTAGTTGAAAGATTAACAGCTATACATGTCTTGGGTTTCTAGACCATCTGTAATTCTGACTCTGTTAAAGCACCCTCACTACATTCAATCTTAGTTTTTCTCCTTTTTTTTTTGGTGTTTTACTTTCTTAATCTTGAAAAAAACTTTGGATCTGGGCTACACCTGGAGTGTAGTTCAGTGACAGAATGCTTGCAGAGCATGCATAATGCCCTGGGTTTGATTCCCAGTATCACCATCAAACACAAAGCACCTTATGGACTAGATGGCTAGATAGTAGAATAGTAAGCTGCTTCACTGGTAAGGGCAGCAAACAGGACAAGTAATCTTCCAGAATCTACTAATTAATCCTACATGTATCTTCTTGAGAAAAGAAGAAATGAAAATTAATAAACTCCTGGCATTTATTTTTGAAGTTTGTATGCAAACATAACTAAGAAAAAAAACTATCCAGAATGTAATGGATGTCCTCTTTATGCTTTGAGTATAAACCTTGCTGCTCAACTCCAAGTGGTTTATTTTAAAACTGACATTTTCTTTTCTTTTTTTCTTCCTCCCCCACTTCTCCCTAACAGGGAAAACAGGACTTAACATTTTTCCCATCCTGAGCTAAGCTATCATGACCTTCACTGTCCAGAAGAATGACAGTGCCCACAAGAATAAAGAAACTCCAAACTTGGGAATTGATAACAATGGCTTTCTCAAGGATACCCAATGGACATTATCCACTAGTAATATTTGTATCCCAGCCCTTGTATTCCTCTTTTAAAAGCCCTGAGTTCTTCCTGGCAGTGACAATCACACTTTTGGGACAGGAATCCCATTTTTCCCTTGCTAGCAAACCAATAAAACTTTTTTCCTTTTTCTAAAAATCTTGTCTTCATTATTGGATTGGCAACAGAGACAAGCTTTCTGTATTGAGAGTATTTATCAGAGCCAGGTACAGTAGTGCATGCCTGTAATCTTAGTGGCTTGCAAGGCTGAGGCAGGAGAATAATGAGTTTAAAGCCTGCCTCAGAAAAAGCAAGATGTTAAGCAACTCAGTAAGACTCTGTATCTAAATAAAATACAAAATGGGGCTGGGTATGTGGCCCAGTGGTCAAATGCCCCTGAGTTCAATCCCCAGTAACAAAAAAATAAAATAATAAAATAAAATCTTGAGCCAGGCTCAAGCACCTATAATCCTAGCTAGCCAAGAGGCAGGAGGATCCTGCAAGCCATGGAATCCAAGGCCAGCCTGAGTAATACAGTAAGATCTTGTATCAAAAAAAAGAAAATTTTGCTTTACACTACTCATATTTATTAGAATATTTTAATATACTGTCTTGCTATATGTCTTTAATAAAGAAAAACACAAGTATAATATCACACATTTATTTTTAAATATTTTGATATCTATATTTCAGTATAATTGGTTTCATTTGTAGCAGTGTGTTCTGTATATTTAAAACTACTGCTTTTGGGACTTATGATACAGTTCAGTGGTAGAGTACTTGCCTAGCATGCATCAATTCCTGGGTTCAATCCCTAACACTGCACAAAAAAAATAAAATAAAATAATAGTAATAGTAATTATTGCGTTTATGAGTCTATAGACTTTATCTAATTGCCAAAGGGACCTGACCCAAAACATATTAAGAGTTTTTGCAAGGAACTATACTTCAGATTTACAAGTGATCTATACCTCCTGTATGAGATTCCCAGAAATGCCACAAGATGGCTTTTTTGCCTGGGAGCCACAGTTTTTCTCCTTTACAGCTACTTTGAAGGGGGATGGGAAGTTCACTGTATTAGTCAGAGTTCTCAGAGAAACAAAAATAATATGTATATAAAGAGATTTATTATAAGAGAAATATTATACTTGGCTTACATGATTATGGAAGCTGAGAAGTCCCAAGATACGAGTTGGCAAGCTAGAGATACAGAGGAGCCAATGGTATAGTTCCAGTCTGAAAGCCAACAAGTTCATGACCCAAGAAGAGTTGATATTTCAGTTCAAGTTAAAGACAGGAAAAATCCACGTCCCAGCTCAAAGACAGGCAGGAGGAGACCACTCTTACTCAGTCCTTGTATTTTATTCAGGCTTACCTGAAGTGACTGTACAAGGCCTACCCACATTAGGTAGAACAACCCACTTTACTCAATTGAAATGTTCATCTCATTCAGGAACAGCTTCATAAACACTCCCAGAATATTATTTAATTAAATGGCTCACTCAAGCTGACATACAAATTGTCACACTCACCAAATATTTTTCAACAAATATCTGTTGAATTAATACTTATAGACACTACACCAAGGAAATAGTGGCATGTCAGTTATGCTCCACAGTCTCATCAAATTTACAATCTAGAGAATAGAACAGGATCTTTTACAAATAACTATAAAAACAACTGTTGTAAGTATAGGAAAAAGGGAAAAAAATCTAAGAGTTAACTTAATTTAGGAGTCAAAAGGAAAGAGTTACTGAGCTATGACGTTAAAATGAGAGCTGAAGGACCACTAAGAGAGTAGCTGTTCATCAGGTGCAAGGCTGGGGGATAGAAAGGAAGGAAACATCAGGGACATAAATCTTGATGCAGAAAAGCTTGGCTTCTTGAAGAAAGCATAGGGAAAGAAACCGCATCAACTGTGGGATGAATGACCCAGCTAGCGAGGACTCAAGTTGGAGACATACTTTTCACACTTTTGCATCTTTTATTTTTGTACAATGAATTTTTTTAAATATTTACAACCTTTAGTTATTATAATCATGCTCCCAAACAAAAGCTTTTGAAATGGAAAGAAAATAGTGGTCAAGAAACAAAAGCTGTAATGACCAAATGGAAGTTTTAGAACTGGAAAATATAATAAATAAATTAGTCATTGGGTGGGCTCATGAACAGAATTGAGAAGAATGAAAGTGGGAAGAGCCTCTTCAACAAATGCTGCTGGGAAAACTGGAAATCCATACACAACAGAATGAAATTAAATCCCTTTCTCTTACCCTGCACAAAATTCAATGTGGATCAAAGACCTAGGCATTAGACCAGAGACCCTGCACCTACTAGGAGAAAATGCAGGCACAACTTTCCATCATGTCAGCTTAGGAAACGACTTCCTCAACAAGACTCCTAAAGCAGAAGTAGTAAAATCAAGAATCAACAAATGGGATAGTATCAAACTAAAAGGCTTCTTCACAGCAAAGGAAACAATCAAGAACATCAAGAGAGAGCCTGCAAAATGGGAGAAAAATCTTTGCCACTTGCACCTCACATAGAGCATTTATCTCCAGGATACACAAAGAACTCAAAAAACTTAACACCAAAAAAACAAATAATCCAATCAATAAATGGGCAAAGGACCTGAACAGGCACTTCACAGAAGAAATATGAATGGTCAACAAATATATGAAAAAATATTCAACATATCTAGTAATTAGAGAAATGCAAATTAAAAACCACACTGAGATTCCATCTCACTCCAGTCAGAATGGTAATTATCAAGAATACAAGTAACAATAAATGTTGGTGAGGATGTAGGGGAAAAGGTATATTCATATATTGCTGGTGGACTGCAAATTGGTGTAACCACTATGGAAGGCATGGAAATTTCTCAGAAAAGTTGGAAGAGAACCACCATTTAACCCAGTTATCCTGTTCCTCAGTTTATTCCCAAAGGATTTAAAATCAACATATTACAGTGAAGCAGCCACACCAATGTTTATAGCAGCTCAATTCACAATAGATAAGCTATAGAACCAACCCAGGTACCCTTCAAAAGATGAACACATAAAGAAAATGTAGTTTATATACACAATGGAATATTCCTCAGCCACAAAGAATGAAATTATAGCATTTGCCAGTAAATGGATGGAACTGGAGACTGTCATACTAAGTGAAAACACACCATGGGGGGGTCAGGGAAGAAGAGAAGTTCATTAAATTAGACAAAGGGGAAAGAAGGGAAGGGGGGATGGGAATAGGAAAAACAGTAGAATGAATTGGATATAACTTTCCTATATTTATATATGAAAACAAGACCAGTATAACTCTACATCATGTTCGACCACAAGAATGGGATCCTAATTAGAATAAATTATACTCCATGTATGTATGTCAAAATAAATTCTACTGTCATATGTATCTTAAAAGAGTTAAAAAAAAACATTTAAGAAGCTTTGCTTTAATTACCTAAGTATATTAGTTTGTTAAGGCTGTCATTAAAAAAAGTGGGATGGCTTGAACAAAATAAATTTATTTCCTACATTTCTGGAGGCTGGAAGTTCAAGATCACATATTGGCAGGGTTGGTTTTATTCTGAGGCTTTTTTTTTTTCCTGATCCATAGACAGCTTCTGATCTATAAACTATCATCTTCTCCCATAGTATTCACATGGTCTTTCCTCTGTACACATGTCCTTATCTCTTCTTTTAAGGACACTAGTCACATTACATTAAAGCCTACCCTCATTTTAACTTAAATTTAACTATTTAAAAACCTTAAAAGATTCAATTTTATAGTACTGGGAGATATGACTTCAACACATGAGTTTGGGAGTGATATAATTTAGAACAAATCAATATCTTTATACATATAGACACGTGTATACCACATAACAATCAACAAAGTTTGAAAATATCTTAGGAGCCCCTGACTGGACAATTTAAGTACATGTATTTTAGTATAGTGTAAGCTTTAGAGGCCTAGCCCTAACATTGTACTAGAGTCTTAGGACTTCTTCAGCCTCCACATGCCCATAATGCGCTGGCATGAACATATGAGTATGTTAGCTGATATTTTTACTCAAGCATTACTTGATTATTAAACAAAAAAAAATAATGATCCTAGTGACTTCAGGTATGGGGTTTATATATTAAGTATAGAAGTTCTATTAGTTCTATCCTCTGTTTTCTTTATTATTTTATTATTCAATCTTCATCATTTTATTCCCCAATTACCAGATTAAACACTAGAAGCTTAAAGGTATATTATTTTCTTTATTTAAATTCAATGGCCTCAAGTTTCTGAAAACAATTTAGTTGATGGCTAACTTAGACATATTGCATCTCCAGGACCTTAGAAAAAATATTAATGTTTTACATTCTATAGGTTAATTTAAAATAAATATCCTTGGTTTTAAAGTATACTATATTTATGTATTTTAAGCTAAAATGTAAGAAATTTTCACCTGCCACCATTCTTTTTATTTAACAAATATTAACTTTAAACCCATTATGTACTAACAAATCAACTAAGATTAGTTACAAAGTATACCAAACACTTCACAACTGCTAATTAGAAGAATTTGGACTTGAAGTTCCTTTATTCTAGGCACAAAGTTTTGGAATGGTCACTCTATGAAATCCCATTTCCCACACTTGACAAAAAAGAAAGTGGAAAGTCAAAGCACAAAAATGAAAAATTTCGAACCTATACCTCTCTTCAATATTTCTTGTATTCCATATCACCAGTCTCAAGAGTCCTCAAATCAAATTCATCTTTCTACTTATTATAGCATATATTACTTTGTTTTTGTGATATCCTGCACTACCTCTGTTGTTTCAATTGCAGCAAGGTAGTGAATAGCTATGGAAACATATGGCTGTCCATTTCCACTATAATGGTTTTCACGTCAGTGGAATTTCCTGTTAAATAATAAATCAGTTTCTCATATTGCTGAGGCAACTCCAGAGAAAGGTAGCAGGTAAAAATTTCTAAATTATTCACTCTGGTATAGTTTACACTAAACAAAAAGAGAACTTTTCCTTAATAATCATCAGATACATTCTCTCTTCCCCACAACACACCCAACTAGGTCTTGACATGCCAAGAAGTAAATGGCTACCCAAGCACTTCCGAGAAGCTCATTTTTTATATGTTAATGCTGACCAAAATTAACATTGATAAAACACTATGATTGGGGACCCAGACCCGGGTCCATCCCACCACTGGCAGACACCTACAGAGCTCAGGCTCCAGCACAGGACCACCTATTCTGACCAGAAGACCACCATGGGAGCTCAGGTCCGGCCCAGATCCACCCACACCAATATACACAGGACTCAGGCCCAGGGTAGGTTTGAGTTCGCCAGTCCCCCCACCCCTCCTGGCACCCGGGAGCCTAAGCCTAACCCACTTCCATGTTGGGATACTGCAGACATTGCCATAGCCTTCCCCACATAGTAGCCCCATACGTTTCTGACAATAGGCAGGGCCTAGAAGCAGCTGCATCTCAGAGCAGGCATCCTAAAGACAGTGTAAGGCTCACCCTTTCAACCCCACCTCTGTAAGGTATTTCATCCATATTGGGACACCTCCACTATTATCTTGAGTTACCTCGGCTATTGCTGCCACCACCATTAGTTGCAGTAGCATACATTGAAGGACACCAGCAGGGTCTGGAAGCCCAACATCAAGGTGAGATACAGATAATCTGCACAGGTACTACAAAAAATAGGGTAGGAACTGTAATATCTCAGATCCACACTGTAAGAAAGGAAAACACATAGACAACATGAATAAACAAGGGAGGAAAGTGTTCCAAACAAACCAGGATATTACAGTAATAGAACCCATGGACAGCAAAGTTGATAAAATGTCAGAGAAGGAGTTCATAAGGTTCATAATTAAAATGATCTGTGAATTAAAGAATGAGCAAATACAGGCAAAAAATTGATCACTCCAATAAACAGATAAGAGAGCAAATACAGATAGCCAAAAATAACTTCAAGAAAGAGACAGAGACTCTAAAAAAAAAAAAAAAAAACAGTCAGAAATCACTGACATGAAGAAAACAATAAACCAAATAAAAAACACAATAGAAAGCGTAACCAACAGACTAGATCACTTGGAAGAAAGAACGTCAGATAATGAAGACAAAGTATACAATCTGAAAATAAAGTTGACCATACAGTGAATATAGTAAGAAACCATGAACTATCCAAGAATTATGGAACAACATCAAAAGACCAAATCTAAGAGTTATTGAGATAGAGGAAGGCACAGAGTTTCAAACCAAAAGAATGCACAATCTCTTCAATGAGATAATATCAAAAAATTTCCCAAGCATGAAGAAGGAACTGGAAAACCAAATACAAGAGACTTACAGGATGCCAAATGAACAAAATTACAACAATCTACACCAAGACACTTTATAATGAAAATGCCTAGCATACAGAATAAGGATAGAATCTTAAAAGCCACAAGAGAGAGGAATCAGATCACATACAGGGATAGAATAATTCGAATCTCAGCAGGTTTTTCAACCCAGACACCCAAAGCCAGGAGATCATGGAACAACATATACCAAGCTCTGAAAGAACATGGATGCCAACCAAGAATCTGATATCCAGCAAAATTAAGCTTTAGATTTGATGATGAAATAAAAACCTTCCATGATAAACAAAAGAATTTACAACTCGAAAACCTGCACTACAGAACATCCACGGTAAAATATTTCATGAAGAGGAAATGAAAAACAATGATGAAAATCAGCAGAGGAAGGTATTACACTAAAAGGAAAAACTACTCAGAGGACAAACCAAGTCAGATAAGTTCCAAAAATAAACAAAAATGGCTGTGAATACAAATCATGTCTCCATAATAACCCTGAATGTTAATGGCCTAAACTCACCAATCAAAAGACACAGACTAGCAGACTGAATTAAAAAAAATTATATTAACAAGGATATTTATCTTAGGATAATAAGCAAACTACTGCTTCAAAAGCCACCTGCTTTAAAAGCTAAGTACTGTTTAAAGACAAAAAGAAATAAAAACATGGCTCATTCATCTCTTAAGTATTTATTTAATGTCCACTGAACAAAATATTCTACTAAATATTATAATCCCTGCTCTGTGACAATCAAAATAAATGAACAAGAAAAAAATGAGAGTTCAGTAAATACAAAATTATTTAGTTCAAAAGTGTTACATGACAATAGGACTAAAATGATTAGGAAAGGTTTCTTAAAATAAATCATTATTAACTAACGACATTTTAATTATAGGAATTACACACAAAAAGGAAAAAAATTGAGAGAATCAGCAAATATATTTTAAATAGAAGGCTATGTTGGGAAATTAATGAGATAAATTTGGAGAAGACAGTAAAACTAATTGATAGACTGACTTTACAGTCAAAATAATAGGACATAATAACATATTAGGAATACTTGGATAACAGAAAGAAAATGTGAAAAAAATGCTAACTAATGTTCATAATTCTTCCATACCTATACCATGATAATGGAAATAAAACCAGAAAAATCACTGTTACCAATGTACAGTGATGAAGATCTGTGTTGGTTTGGTTGAGGAAGCCTTTCCATATCCAAGTACCAGGCTGAACTGTTAGAGGAAAGTTACAATGCTCAGGGATAGTGTCTCTTGGAAAAAAAGTCAGCACCAAAAAAAGGGGAAAAAAATAGTTTCTGGACTACTAACAAACTTTAAGGCATCTTGAGTGTATGGAAAATCAAGAAGGTGCCATTTCTCTGGTTTCAATGGTACATGTTAGGAAATACCATTACTTCCATGAGGCACCACATCAATGTCCTGGGACTGAATGAAAGGTATAAATGTTGTTATATTAATTGCCCCAAAGCTGGTGAACTAGATTTTGAGTCCAACTTGACATAACACGGATAGAAAAACTTCCACTACAAATTTTAAAAATGTGTCCTTTTTTTTAGATTATTAATATATTTCTTTGTAATGATAAGAGCCAACTGTCTGCCAGATACTGATGAAAGCATTTTACTTGTAATGCTCAAAACAATATTTTTTCTGACATTTATATGACTGTTATAACCCATATAATATTTTGGAAAACTTGATTTACTGATTTTATTGTTTTTGTACACTATGACTTCCTCTCTTCAGATTTTTATTTTTCCCATATTTTTATTCATGCATTATTGTTGTACATAATGGTGGAATTTGTCATTACATATTCATATATGCACACAATATAACAATATAATTTAGCAATGTCATTCCCCAGTATTTCCCCTTTTCCTCCCCCAAAATATGTTCTTAATATATTAATGCTGCACCTTTTTACCTTTTGTGGGAGTTCTTTGTGATAATACAATTCTGAAGAAAGTACTATTACAGGAAAATAGGAGTCAAAATGGTTTTAATAGCATAAATTCCTAACAAAAACATAGTAAAGGTATAATTACTCTTGCTTGGGAGTGCTTATTTCACCTACCTAGTCTTAACAGACACTCTCATCCAGGACTTCAAAAAAATAAAACAGATTATGTTACTTAATGTGGTCTTATTAAGTGTCAACCCATAATTTGGTCATAAATTTCAATAGGCAGGTAGGTAACACATGAAAGTCACAAATTGTTTTGTCACATCAAATTTTATCTTTGTTCTACTGAAAATAGGCCCCAACCTGCAGAACAATTAAAAAAAAAAAAAAAAAAAAAAAAAAAGGAAAAAGAATTAAACTGGAAAATTTGTTTTGAGGAAAAAAATAAGCAGAAATCATTTTAAAAGTCATACTATATGACCATAAATACTAAACAATCATAGATTTGAAAAACCTGCCTGTCACCACAAAATTTTAAAACTCACTATAATTTATTAATAAATCACAAGTCTTCAAGCCATAGTAGTGATCAACAAATTGCCAGCATCATGACTGGGGGTTAAAGCTGAGGTCCAATGCTTAAGGAAGAAGTGTATTCTACAAAGAGACAACCAAAATAACTACGCAGACCTCCGGTGCTGACCCATGGCATTTTCAATGTACTGATTAAATAGGAAATGTCAGAACTACACACATAGGAATACAAAAGGAAAAATCCAGACAAACCTGGCTATCAAATAACAATGTGACTGCTGAGTATGGAAATGATCAATTCTGAGTTACTTTCATTTAAGAGTTATCTTGGGTGTTTATACTACATTACCAATGAAGAAAAAGGAAATGTTAATAAGATTTGAAGATTCTGAATAGAGCATGACAAAGTCTTATTAAAAAAAAAAAAAAAAAAAAAAAAACTCCCAAAAGGCTTGATTTGGAAAAAAAATAAAATAAAATAAAGAAGAAGAAATTTTTTAAAAAAGAAATTTTTAAAAAGGAATGGCTTCACCCAAGCCCCCTGCTAGGAAGGGCTTTTCTATCAAGCCATGCCATGCCAAGGTTCCAAAGCAGAAGCCACCCATCAGGCATTCCCAGACTCAGAACCTTGTCACTCCAGAAACGGAGAGGCCTTGGAATCTAGATGCTTAATGTGATCCAAGGCACTCAGATCCCATTTCCATCTAGGCCGGACCAGCCTGGATCCGCAGTAGGCTCCAAGGATTGCCGCACTGAGTGGAACCCGTAGAGGTGGGGGGCACACCGTGGCTGACCTAGCAGTCCGCCTGCCACCTTCTTGGTAACACCCAACTCGCACCTTCCTAGGTTGGGATAGGGCTCAAGAAGAACAGCCAGAAAGTTGCAAGTTACACCTTTTCCCCGTTTCCCGGGACGGGATGCGGAGGACCGCCCAGCCACCACACCCTGCGGCTCCGACCTGGCGGGGCGCTCCCGTCCGCGGAGCCGGCACCCAGGCCCACCGCCCCGCCGTCCACGATCGTCTTCCCGGGGAGCCTGCGGAGGGCGAGGCCCTGCTGCGGGACCACCCAAGCGACGGGCGCTGTCGGCTTACCTTGTTGAGGTGGGGGTTCCGCGTCAGCAGGTAGCCGCGCTGGTGGGTGTGGCGGCGGCGGGGGACAGTGGGCTCCATGGCTGGCGCGGGGCTGGGCAGTGGGGTCTGGCCGGAGCGCAGGGCAGGCGACGAGTGCTGCTGAGGCGCCGGCGCGGAATGCGGCGGCTACGGTGGCGGCCGCGCGGGGAAAGGCCTCGCGGCCGGGGGCGGGCGTGGGTGGCGAGAGGGGGTGGACGCGGCGGGAGGAGCCCGCGCGAAGCCGTGTGCCCGGCCGGGCGGCCTGCGAGAAGCGCTGAGTCATGGCAGGAGATCAGCCCAGCGGACGTGCGAGGAGGAGGAGGAGGAGGAGGAGAAGGAGGAAAACCTGGGCGCTGGCGGTGTCGCAGGGACTTGGGGGCAGGTGGCCGCGGGCCAGGCAAACCCCAAGGACTCTCACCAGGGGCTCCCAGCCACACTGTGGCCCGCGTCTGTGGGACGTCCCCAGTGCTGACACCACCACCCCCGCCCCCCGGGCTCCCCTGCGACCCCGGTGGGGCAGCCCGCCAAGCCCCATCCACCTTGGAAGATGGGAGGGGCACAGGGCTGCTAACCAAGACCTGACCTGAGAGTCTGCCTTTCTATTCCTCT
Organism: Callospermophilus lateralis; assembly: GCF_048772815.1. Taxonomy (NCBI): domain Eukaryota; kingdom Metazoa; phylum Chordata; class Mammalia; order Rodentia; family Sciuridae; genus Callospermophilus; species Callospermophilus lateralis. Next base: position 78,310,063 of record NC_135310.1, on the reverse strand, counting down.
CTAGTCTTTGGGAAGCTCGCTCTGCAGGACCATCCTGGATACCAGCCATGCCCAGGGGCCTGAGGCAGGAGGGAATCAACCTTGACCTAGAAAGCCTAGCCTGCGTGGAACTGGGAGAAAGGGAGAACAGGAGAGCATGAGCCGACACCGTGTCCGTTTCTGTAAAGTATCCAATGGGAATTTTATTTGCTTTTAAAAGACAGGAAAAGTGTTAGGGTGCAAAGGTCCAATGAATAGTCATTTGTCTTGTGCATAATTTCCCTGCGAGTTCTAGAAGCCAGGATGTTCAAGAACCACTGCTCTCTGAATAACCATGGGGAACTCGATCTTTCAGTGCTTCAGTGTCTTTGATAAACAAGGACATCAGGATATATGATCTTCCAGCGCTAAAATCTTGTTACTGTATTATTGATATTTGTACTTGAAGGTTCAAAGACTGGAAGAGTAGTCAGGTCCAAGTCAGCATAAAAGGAGAGTTTGTCTGATCATCACCAACAATAACACTGTATAATAACAGCAAACACTAAAGCTTTCTGATGCCCTGATTTTCTTTTCAGTGGATAGGATGATTAGCTGCTGCACCTTTCATCTCTACCTACTGATATTACAAAAGATAGTTTCGGGGATTATTTGTTGGTTTTGTATTTCCATAAACTAGACACACTTCCAATCCCAGTGTCCTTTTTTGTTCTCAATTATGTTTCCTTACCTTATAAGAAAAATTTGTACAATAATTGGGTTTTGGCTATACTTACATTAAAAAGCTTTCTTGGCTTAGTTTTTGAACCTTCTAGAATCAGTTGTTTTCATAGAGAACATTTTATGGGCATCACAAAGTTCTTTAAAAACATTCCTTCCATTTAAATGACACCTTGTGAATGACATTTAAATGACATTTGTGAATTCTATAATCCATAAATAATTAACCCTGCATCATCTGACAAGAAGGTATGCTTTACAAAACGCACTCTCATAATTAACTGAGGCACATTGCAATTAAAAGTGCTTTGTGTGAGACGAAAACAGATAAATAGTAGGCCTGGAAGCCAGATTCAAGATGTTTAAGGAGAAACAAAAATGTTAGTACAACAGAACCTTATTATAATGAAGCTCTTATTAAGTAAATTTAGATATATCACCTGTCTTCTGTTTCTGGGTTTTAATATCTACAGCTGATTTATATGGTAATCCACGAAGAATATATGGTCCTTTTCTCCAGGCCAGTATTACAAAGAGATTACAAAAACTTGCTAGTACAGATAAAGTTCACATTTTTCACTTGTATGTTTACTTTTCTTCTTAACAGATCTCCAGTCATCTTGAGTGATAAGCTAAAGGATCCATTTTGTACATGCATATGTGTTTCAAATACTGGGAAGAACCTGTTTTCTCACATAAATATTAACTAGAATACCAAGTTTTTCAATCTTTTGTGAGATTAGGTTTTGTCGCCAAAAATACATAGGAAACAAGTTGTACACAAAAAAATACTCTTTTTCTTTCATTTGCCTTGTAAGAAACTGATTGTGCAGTTATTTTGCACATAACTGGTAATATTAAGAATAAGTGCTAGAGCTGGTCATGTTGGCAAATGCCTGTAATCGTAGCAACTGGGGAGACTAAGGCAGGAGGATTGCAAGTCCAAGGTCAGCTTCAACAATCTAGCAAGGCTCTAAGCAACTTAGCAAAACTCTATATCAAAATAGTAGAAAGGGTTGAGTATGTAGTTCAGTGGTAGAGTGCCTCTGGATTCAATCTCCAGTATCAAAAAATAAAAATTAAAAAAAAAAAAAAACCTGTAACCTGAAGATGACAAACACTTGTAATCTCAGCTACTAAGGAGGCTGAGGTAGGAGGACTGCAAGTTCAAGGCCAGGCCAACTAGGGCAATTTAGTGAGACCCTGTCTGAAAATGAAATTTTAAAAGGGCTGGAGTATAGCTTAGTGGCAGAACAGTTGCCTACCATGATGGAGGCCCTAGTTTCAATTCTTAGTACCACAAAAATAAACAAACAGATAGATAGATAAGTGGTATCCATGCTGGAGATGTATCTCGGTGGTAAAGTGCTTAGTGATCATGCCTGTTGCCCTAAATTTAATACCTAGCACTGTGGGAAAAAAGAATGGGTATACTTCACAAAATACAGAACTAGAACCTATTGGTTTTTGTTGCACAGTTGAGAATTTATCAAAAAACAGATTTTTCATTGGCAAACTACAGCAATATAGCCACCTCAATGTTTATAGCAGCACAATTCACAATAGCTAAATTATGGTATTAACTCAGGTGCTCATCAATAGATAAATCAATTAAAAATTGTAGTATATATACACAATGGAGTATTAAGACATAAATAAGAATGAAATTATGATATTTGCTGGTAAATGGATGGAAATTGAAAATATCATGCTAAGTGAAATAAGCCAAAACTCAGAAACTCAAAGGTCAAATTTTTTCTGTCATATGCAGAAGCTACAGTAAAATAAAGGAAAGGGGGAGGGAAGAATAGGATATCATAAAGATAAAGGGAAGATCAGTAATGTAGAATAAGGAAATTGAGAGGCAGGGTGGAAGGATTCGAAAGGGCAAGCAACTTAGTGAGATCCGTCTCAAAATAAAATGTGCTGGGAGATGTAGCTCAGTTATAAAGTACCCCTGGTTCAATCTCCACCACAAAAAAAAAAAAAATTTCACAAAGTCCCATTTGACAACATGATACATACAATAAAACTATAAATAAGTAAGACTACATTTTAAACAAAACTTCTGGAGCAGATGTTCAAATAAGTATTATACTTTAAAATAGGCCAAATTGATGGAAGAATTTTGCACAAATTTCTAACACTGCTGCCATTATTTGAGTATTTTTCAGTTCCTTTTTTGGAATTACTTCTTTTTCACTCTGGGTAAACACTGTAAGAGTATTATATTTGTGTCAAATCTACAGGTAGCAGGAATTCGAACTTCAACACAACCTTCTGGAGGATAGTTGAATTCATAACAAGTATGAAGTCTGGAATCAGGCTGACTAGCTCTGTGACTTTGGGAATCTTATTCTCTTTGGGCCTCAGCTTCCTGTTTGAAAAAATGGGGATAATAATAGTACCTGCATTTTAAAGTTGCTAGGGGAGTCAAATCAGGTGATATTTGTGGATTTATTCAGTAAATATTTACTGATTACCTATGATATGCCAACCCCTGATCTAGGCCCTAAAATAATAAGAATAATAGATGTTCCTTGACATCTAGAAATTCTATCCTATTGAGACAATAAATAATCTATAACTATATCTTACATGACTCAATATATGCAAAGCACTTAGAACAGTGCCTATCAGATAGTAAGCACTCAGAAGATGTTACTCTTTTCCTTCAAGACCTACTTCCTCAGGTCAGTGAAAAATTTGTGGAAAATTGAAAAGAAAAAAAAAAAAAAGATATAGTTCCACAAGTCTGGAGCTATAGCTCAGTGATAGAACTCTTGTCTAGCAACCAAACCCTAAGTTCTATCCTAGCACCAGAAAAAAAAAAAAAAAAAAAAAAGTGTAAAATACAAGATGTAGTTCATCTTATGAAGCCATCTGCCATTCTCTCACATAGTTATTTATCACTTAATTTATTCAAAAGCCTATTGAACACTTACCATATGGTAAACCACAGTCATAGGTCTATGGAAAGAAACAGCCAATACACAAGTAAAGAAGTAGATAATTACAAAATCTGAACTGTGAAAGAAATCAGTGTGCACTTCAGCCATCTGCATCATGGAAACTAATTTCTAAATATTTATAATGCTTTTAAATTGTATTTTTCATAATTATTGGCATTCTTTGAATCTAACTAATTAAAAATATCTCTGAAAGACAGGTGTAGTTTTTTCAGGTAAAACTACAGGATAGTATCAATAATGCTTTATTTACACTTTTAAACCTTTGTCCCCTAATGGGGATATTCCTAGAAATATTCTGTCAACATTGAAAGGGAAAACACTTGTTTAGACAAGTAATAATTGATATATGTGTCAAAGACACATTAAAAGTAATAGTTTAAAATACAGACTCTAGAATCAGACTTCCTAGACTCCTATTCCAGTTTTGTCACTTTCAACTCTACTTAGTTCTGGCCCAGATTTTCTCATGTAGTTGCTGTTAAAGAGTTGTTGGCACACACCTACCTATAATGCCCAGCTACTCAGGAACTGAGTCCAGGAATTCAGGCCAGCTTGGGGAACTAGCCAGATACTTTCTAAATAAATAAAAAAATAGTGTCTGGGATTGAAAAAAGGGGTAACTGGCTAGAGTAGCTGAAGTTGTTCAGTCACCACATACCCCACCCCATCTCACTCTCTCACTCTCCCTCAGTGCATGTGTGTTTCACTCTCTGGTTTCTATCTCTTTTCATATACTCTAAGGATTCTCCATGTATAGTCTTTCATTATGTGCTAGTGCAGTTTCCTCCTAGCGTGCCAACCTCAGGACAAACTCTTTATATGGCACCTGCAGGCTTCCAGAGCAAAATAATCCAGGGAATGGGGTAGAAAGTACTTGTTCCTTTAGATGACCTAGCCTTGGAAGTCACATATTGTCCCTTTTCCCATACTAACTTGATCTAAATTGTCACAAAAGCCTGTCTCAGTGAAAGGAGTATCAGAGTCCCACTGAGAGAAGAGCTTGAGTTATGGAGAATCTGTTGCAGCCTTTTGGAATACACAGTCTTGAAACAGAAATGTGAAGAGATCTATTTAACTGCTAGCTCTCATCACTTTTATATCACTAACTTATCTGAAGTATGTGGTGGGTGGCACACTTGACATAGACAGATTACTGACACTAATATAAAATGTGCATGAGTAAACAAGTCTAAAAGGACTTACTCCAGAAAAGTATTGTAAAGAATATCAACATACATTATATACAAACAGAGATATGAAAAATTGTGGTATATGTGTGTATTAAGAATTGTAACGCAAAAAAAGAGTACATGTATAATGGCATAATTTGGCATGAACATATATACAGAGTTATGAAAAATTGTGCTGTATATGTGTAATGAGGAGTGTAATGCATTCCACTATTGTCGTGTATTTTAAAAATAAATAAATAAATAGAATATGTGTCAACTGGGCAAGGTGGTATATGCCTATAATCCCAGCATCTAGGGATACTGAGACAGGAAGATCACAAGTTCAAAACCAGCCTCAGCAATTTATCAAGGCCCTAAGCAATTAAGTGAGACCCTGTCTCTACATTAAAAATTTAAAGGGCTGGGGATGTAGCTCAGTGATAAAGCACCCCTAGGTTCAATCCCTGGTACAAAAAAAAAAAAAAAAGGAGAGAGAGCATGTATAATTCAGTTTAGATCAGGCTTAAAACCTTATTACATCTTTAATGTGTCAGCTGTTAGAACTTATGGCAATTCTTAGTATAAAGAGATTTCAAAGTACCTTTCGTTTTCAATGTGACTTAATAATTTCCTTTAATAATTTGAAATCAGCATATTCCTAGAAAAATATCTTAGTGTTCCACCAAAAGATTGAATTATGCATAATACACTATTCTGCAATGTATCTTAACTAGGAGATTACTAAAGCAGACTAGTTGCACAGAATGCTAGTGAGAAACAGTGAAAGAATTACATATTTGAAACAAAAGACATTTGAACCTGTTGGAACTATGTAGTTGGGGCATGGTGGCTCATTCCTGTAATCCCACTGCTCAGCAGGCTGAGGCAAGAGGACCATGAGTTCCAAGCCAGCCTCAGTAACTTAGCAAGGCCCTAAGAAACTTAGCAAAACCCCATCTCTAAATAAAATTCATAAAAAAGGGCTGGGGATGTGGCTTAGTGGTTAAGTGACCCTGGGTTCAATATCCAGTACAAAAAAAAGAGAATGTTGTATTAAAAATATGACTAGACCCTGAATAATTAACGAGTAGCAAACTTTTATTCGGAAAATAATATGCTCCAAGACTGTTCATAGTGTGGTTTATTGTGTAGATCCTTAATGTGTAAAGTTTGTATAAAGAATATATTCTACTTTAATATTCAAGAACAGAACACTTTTAAAATTTTGGAACATACTCAGGGAAAGGATATAATCAAAACAGTACTCTAATGCTGTGCATGCTGGTACACACCTGTGGTAGCAGCTCTACTCAGGAGACTGTCACAAGGATCACTTAAAACAAGGAGTTCAAGACCAGCCTGAGCAACATAGTAAGAGCCCTTTCCCAAAATAAATAAGTAAGTAAGTAAACAAACAAATAAATAAATTCTAAAAAATTTAAGATATTACAATTTTTTCTCTTTTGTTCCGAAAATAATTTGAGATCATGATTCAGCATTATAGTTTAATAGACTCCTGCAGTATGGATACTTTAAAACCTCTGACTGTTTGCCAGTGGGCATGAAACCCAACCACATACTGCGACTCTGAGATGGGGAGGATAAGTTTCATAATGCCTTACTCTGCCAAACACCTGTGCAGATCCACCCTGCTCTTCTTACTTTGAAATAACCAGATTAAATAAACAAAAAATGATCTAAAGTTAAAAATACTTTGCATAAATTTTAACCCTTTTCATGACAATATAGACCAAATTTCTCATTTAAGCACCCACACTCACCTAAATAACAGATTATCGTATAATTTAATTAACAAATGATTTTTAATTACAACATGATGCTAACAGTAATCTTTAAATAATACATTCTGTGGCTTTTTACTTCACAGTATCTACCTATTTTGAAAATACATTAGAGAAAATGCACATTAAAGATGATTTATTTTCAATTGTAGTTTTTAGACACAAAACAATAATGGTTTAAAAAGCTTATATAGATTTCTCCTTGGAATAAGTAACTAATTGTCGATTTAAAATTGAAATTTGCCTTCTTTTTTCAAATAGATATTATAAAATAATAAATCAAAACACTGCATAAAGTAAAAAATTAGCCTTTTCAAGTTGTTTTATTTAGTCTAAATAATCTTAAAAGATGGAATATTCTTTGTTTTGGAAATTAACTCAGAACACATGGGCTTTGTTAGTTCAAAGTGCATGAGCAATAACTAGTGATTAGCATCTACTGACCTGCCAGAAATATAAGTAAACCAGTATTAAACACCAACTATCAATCTGCAGTGTCACCAGAAACTTGGCATTTTAAATCCAGTTCTAAGCAGAAGCTCCTAACATAATGGCAGAGCTCCAGACCTTCTGGTGTATGGGCAAGGGAGAATATGTGCATGAAACGCTGTACTTAGGAGAGTTATACAAGAGATTCATTCATGACAGATGAAGAGACCTGAGAGAAGGCACGTAGGCCAGAGTAGAATTTTGGAGTCTTAAAATAAATTTTGTCATAATGAAAGCAGCAGGACTAAACTGTTCTCTGAAAGACATGGTTTAATTTCTGAAGGGAATTTGGGAAATCTCTGGGCAGAAATGGGAAAAAGACATATAGATTTGGTAAGAAAGTTATTAAGTTTCTCTGGGAATTTGAAAGTAAGTAGGCTTTGGGTATTAGTTTTTCACATAAATCTATTTAGTTATTCAAGACTTCCAAAGTGGACTGGAGGTTATATTGATATTGGATTCTCTATATGCAATTATTTACTTTCAAGCTGTTCATATTTGGGTTTGGAGACAAGCATCCCTTGCTGGAACCATATGCAAACAAATTCAAGTAGACAGCTAACACTTGCCCTGGGTTCACCCTACCCCCATCATCCTACCCCATAGGTGATTTGTCATCTGTGGCTAGTGGTACAGAAAAGCAGGCTCCCCAGTGCATTTCCTTCTCCTTTCACTATGGAAGTTGCTCTATCTTATAGTTAAATTGAGCTGTGGAGAGACCTAAGATCATTATATCCCCACTATGACCTTAGTGTGGTGCAAAACAAGGGCAAGGCAAGAATTAAGTTTTATGAGGTGAGCCAGAACTCTACAAAAAGACATTAAAGAATCTCCATGCACTCTGTCTTCATTCCTTACCATTCCTTTATTCATAAAGTCTACACACACACACACATAAACAAATATTCTACATGCTAGTTATGTCAAAACCAGTAATTATTGTTGTGAATCTAAATATAAAATTATTTTATCATCATAATTGTAAGGATTTTTCCCAGTTATCACCTTTTTCCTCATTTAATTCATTTAATGAAATCAACTGTCAGTTTTAATAAGAAATTGCTAATACTTCTCCCCATGCAACCTATTAAAATGAAATAGAGTGGAATGCTACAAAGAAAACCTTAGGCAGAAAAAAAGCATTGTTAGAGAACCAAGAGATCAGATAATTTTTTCAAATTGAGGCAACTAAATCTTGGTGAGTGTGGTTTTGCTGGAAATATGCTACTCTGACAAAGAAATACTACTGTTTAACTGACATGTACCTTGAAGGCTATTGTAGTAACCCCTAAAATGTCAGTTTTCCTGGCAGTAGATAAAATAGGGCCTTGATGTATTAGTTATCCACTAATGTGTAAAAATGAATACATGTCTCAGTGACTTAAAATAATGACTTTTTTCCTTTTTTTGTACTTTTTTGAATAATTTGTTTATTGATTGATAGATAATTTGGTGGTATCAGGAATTGGACCCAGAACCTCATGTGTACTACCTCTGAACTATTGGCCTAATAACAATATTTTTCTTTCAGTTTTTGTGGGTAAGGAATCCAGAGGCATCTTTGCTGGATACCCTGGCTCAGAGACTCTCTTAAGGCTGAAGTCAAGGTCATAACAAGGGCTGCCTTCATCTCAAGACTTGGTAAGAGAGGGTCAGATTCCAAGCTCTCCCTTATGGATATTGTCAGGATTCAGTTGCCTCACCATGTGGTCCATAGGACAGAGCCAATATGGCAACTTGCTTCACTAAGAAAAGCAGTCAAGCAAGACGAGCAAGAGCAAGAGATAAAAACAGAGAGAAACAAGCAAAATACAAGTTAAGGTCTTTTATAACCTAATTTCAGAAGTGATATCCCATCACTTTTGCCATATTCTGTTAGTTAGACATGAGTCACTATATTTAGTCCACAGTCAAGGAGAGGAGATAGTACACAACTGTGAATAGCAGGAGGCAGGGATCTTTGGGTGCCTAAGAAGCTGCCCATTCCACCTGTGTGTAGAATTCTTTATCATACCAGAGCTTTTGCAGGTCTCAACACTCTCAGATAGTCATTTACAAAGTTAGTGGATTTTATTTTAATAAAACATGGTCTGTTTTTATATTCTGAAATTTAAAATATTTTTGGAAATGATTATTATATAAAGCTTAAATAATTGCCTAGTTTTTATTTGTTAATAATTTATTTGTGCACTCCTGAATTTTTTTTTTCTAAATAAAATTAAGGAAAATCAAATCAAACAAATTTTTTTCAACATGTTTCAGTATTAAGCTAGGTAATATCATAGAAGACAGTTTCTTTGGTATATGTATCATTCAGTAGTTCTCATTTTATAAATAAGACAAAGGGCACTCAAAGATGGACATTAACATTTTTTTCAAAAAAAAAATTAATAAAAACTCACCAAAAAAGCCCTGCTCAATTTTTCTCAAATGTTCCCCCTTCTCGTCTAGGTCAAGTGTTCTCAACTAGATATTTTTGTATATTTGATGCCAAAGCTTCATGTGTAGGTGTTTTTTTCTATATGGAGAGTTAATAGCTTTCATGAAGTTCTCAAAAAAAAGCAAGAACATTGCCCTAGGTGGCAAGAATTTAGGCATTACATTTTCATATAGAGTTTCATTAATTTACTTCACAAATTTGCTTCATGTAGCAAAATAATAACAACAAATAAGGCAAAATGTATTGAATTTATCTTTAAATGGCTCATTTCATCAATTTAATTAGTGTTGAGCTCCACGTTCATTCAACAAATATTTGTTGAGTTTCTACTAGATGCCAACCACAGTTCTAGGCAATGGAAATATAAATCCCATCCTCAAGGAGCTCACATTCCTGGGCAAGGGAAGTGGCAAAAAATAAACATAGTAATGTGTATAATACCAACTGTGATGAGTGTTGTGGAAAAAATAAGCAGGATATACTTGAAATCTTTGAAGCTTTAATGGAAATATACAGTTTACCTTAAATCACCTCTTCTGATATTGCATAAAACCTTTTAGCATGAGCAAAGTACACTCTGTTCAATCCAGTAAATATTTATTAAGTACCTAATATGGATTAAACCCATAATAGTGCTCAATGCTGGGGAGGGGCAGAGATAAGCACACTGCTCTGAAATTTTTATTGGCTAGATTTGGAGGGTACAACTTCCTTTAGAAATCTTCCTGGACTGAGTTAAGGATTCCCCCTCTCTGAGGACACAATACAATGAGCATATCTTTATTGAATTGTCTTCCAGGTTGTATCTCTTTCCTATTTGATTGTAAGTTCTTTAAAAGCAAGATCTATTCTTCATTAGTCTTTTAATCTCTAGTGCTTAGAGCATACTAGGAATTCAATTAATGTTCATTGACCTACATTTGTACATTTAGGTTGACTACAAAAAATTGTGGCTGGCCCAGAACATTTTCTAACTTTCCACCTTCAGCAGTAAGATGCACACTGGTTGACATCTTTTATGTCTCAATAAAAACCAGTGAATGTCATTAACATGAAATCTAATCCAATCTAAGAAATGTCTTAACCAAGATTATACCCATTTTCTCAAAGGAAAACCAGTCAGTGTTTTAACAACCAAAATTCATTCTCCCTCTTTTCTGATCTAAACCTATGCAACAGCTCTACCTACCATAGTCTAGCTCAACTCTTGCCTTGAGGTCAGCAGCAGGGAGTTGGGAAATGGAGAGAAAAAAAAAAAAACTCTCCACTGAGATGACCACTACATTTGCCTTTTTTCTTGGCAAGTTTTAGAAAACAGATACAGTTTAAGGACAGATAAAAATAAAAATTGAATTGAATTTCTCAAGGTCAGTATGTTTTATGTGTATATTGTATCAAGATAATCATATCATGTTACTTTTTTCCTCTGAATAAGGACTAATTCTGTGCTCACACCCAGCAAAATTTTTGTTGTTTTTGTTCTAAATTTCTCTCAAAGGCAAATGCTTTCCCACATTCAGAAATGCATTCTTGGTCTTCTGAGTATTCATTTTATGCCAAGATTCAAAGTTTTCATTCCAAACACTTTAGTTTTTTAAGTATACACTACACAGAAAATAACATTTTATTTTTATGTTTGACTAACTCAAATAGTTAATCATTATTTCAATGAGTTATTGAAAAAAAATTTAATTTAGAAGTACAAATAGAAATTCTAATAATCTAATTTTTTGAGAATATAATAAATGTGAGGACATAGGATCAAAGGTCTAAATTCATTGTATTTATACATAATATATTAACACAAGTATTAACATGATACTATTCCCCAGATAGACTAGGATTTATTTATGTATTTATTTACTTTTTCTGATGCTGAGGATTGAACCCAGTGTCTTGGGCATGCTAAGCAAGCACTTTATCACTGAGCTGCCTCCCCAGTCCTTTTTAATTTTATTTTGAAGTGGAGTTTTGTTAAGTTACCCAGCTTGGCCTTGAACTTACAATCCTCCCACTTCGGCTCCTCAGGTCATTGGGATTGCAGGCATTTTTGAAGCTGTAATTGTTATTTGTTTCTAGCAGTATTGAAAATTAAACCTGAGGCCTCCAGCATACTAGGAAGAGAATTACCACTAAACTATACCCCCAGGCCTATTTCTTGAATAATTTACTAAGGCTCTGAAATATTTTTGTATTTGCTAAAATGCCCATTTCATAATCCAAGCAACTTGTTATTAAAATTATGAATGACATGGAGATTGATGAATAGCGGAGTATAGTGAAGAATTAAATTTAAAATATCTTTCCACAGGCTGATTGAAATTAACAAGAAAAAATGGTAATAAAAGCAAATAAAAGGTTCTCATTTGGAAATAAAACTGCAAATATCCAAATAGGAGTTCCTGTGGAAAAGACTGGATACTTTTAATTGATGACAACTTGGTCAGTATTAGGCTATGTTCTCCAATTGGACTACCAAAAAAGATAACCTGAGCTTAGGTAACATTAGTAAACAAAAAGAAAAGATGCTACCACTGTATGCCACGATATTGGAACTACATCTGGATTATTGTTTTCAATCAAAGAACAACTTTAAAGACAGCATTGATCAAATAGGAGTCTTCCCAATTGAAATTTTTTGTTGAAATCATGTTATATAAGAAATAGTTGGAGCCAGGAGTGGTGGCACACATGTTAACCCAGTGACTTGGGAAGCTAAGTCAGGAAGATTGCAAGTTCAAGGCCAGCCTCAGCAACTTATAGAAACTCTATCTAAAAATTTAAAAGAATAAAAAAAAACTAGGGATACAGCTCAACAGCAATGCAACCTTTGATTCAATCCCCAGTTACCCACCACTCCCAAAAAAAGAAAGAAAAAAGAAGTAGTTGGAGGTATGATGATATTCAGCTTGAAAAAGAAAAAAAAAAAAAAACTAAAGACGTATTAACTAACAGCCAATTTGGTATTTTCTGTGGACTGCTTCAGAAATCATAACTAGGACCAAGAGGTAGGTCTGTCTTTTGGATTTCAAATTACCTGACAGCCTCAGAACATCATACCTAAAGCCACCATCCTGACACCAGTCCATAAACCTGCTTTAATTTTCTATACAACAGGTATCATTATCTATTCAATTTTTTTTTACCATAAACTTCTTTCATTTACTGTCTAATGGATTGTTTCTTCTTAGTAGAATATAATCTCCCTGAGAGTAAGTTCCCTTCCATCTTGTTCCCAGTTACATACAGTTCCTTGAATAGTCCTCTTATAAATAGTTATTGAATGAAATAATGTATAGGGAGTCAGATTTAGGCTTACCAGAAAAAGAATTTTCTATCTGTAGGGACAGAGGGTACTATTAAACATTGAGAATGTTTTACATTAACTAGTTTTATCTTCATGCAGTTTGTCATCAGCTATTTTTTGAACACATATGCCAGATAAGACAAGACTCAGAGAAAGTAAAAAACTGCTCTCACTTATGTTGCCAGAATTGGAATTGTAAGTCGTCTTCTCTGTTTCCAAAGCCAGTGGAATTTCTACTATACCATACCATAAATGGAGCAGGGGTTTTGTGAAAATGAATTTTCCCATCACTGGTGGATTTTAAACCAAGATTAGATGATCATCCACGAGAGTGCAATTGTGCTAAATAATGTATTCTGGAATTGAGTGGGATGTTGGACTAGCTCCAGCTCTAAGACTCTGCTATTCCATGAGAAAAGCAGCCCATACATGATAGGAACACATTCTATTTTGGAAATAACAAATAAGAAAGAAAAAATTCCCTCAAAGTGTTGCTTGAAACCCAATAATGTGAACTTACACAATTGCTGGGACATTATCTCTTAATCCTAGCTGGATGGTATGGAAAGTGGACTCAAAAAAATACTTGTTTCAAATGTAATAGTGCTTCTAGTCTACAAGTAAAATACAAGAAGAAAACTTTAAAGTTATAAATTGGAAAATTCTTAACAAAGTGAGAAAATTACACACTGATCTCATTTTCCAGGGTGAGCATCTAAGTAAAACTTATATAATAAACTCAGAAAACTTAGTCAAACAATGAAAACAGAAGCAGATACTGGCAATGTCCCAGGGATCGTTCTTGGGAAGAATTAGTCTACCTACTACAGGATTAGGGCTTATAGGATTAGCTGCCACAAATCTCTTGAAAATGAAACAATGTATCTACTTATTATTTTATACCCTGAATATATTCAGAATCATGTTTTTTAAAAAATTGAGTACTTAAGTTTTTTTTTTTAAGGTATCAGTGTATGTCAGACTATCTCATTAATCAAAAATGTTTACTTCAGGGCTTTGAGTCATTTCATTTGGACTTGCATACAAAAATATTATAAAAAGATTATTTTATAATATAGAAGTAAAACAACAAACCATGTCTCTAGGGACTAACTTTGTGACAGTTTTTCCAAAAGAGTAAGCACGTTTCAAGTTCCCAATTTTTTGAATTCTTTTTGGTTTAGCTTTTTAATGTTTGTAAATAAAGATATTTCTATTTAATATTCTTAAAAGTCTATGCTAAGTTTGGTAACTATTTACATAAAATTAACATGTTTCTTAGTTGATTTAAAAATTAAGAGTGGACTGAGGGGTGTCACCCAATGGAGGAGCACTTGCCTAGCATGTGTGAGGTCCCAGGTTCAATCCCCAGTACTGGGAGAAAAAAAGAATATTGTAAATTAAATATCTTAAAAGTATTATTAGAATTTACTTTAATGGTCTTTATTAGCAAATCATAACCTTATCATTTCTACATTGTATAAACCTGAATAGATTTATTTATTTAATTTTTTATTGGTGCATAATAATCACACCTAATAGTGGGGATCATTGTGAAAATAATTGTACATACACATGACATAATTTGGTCAATTTCATTTTCCAGTATTTCCCTTGCCCTTCCCACCTCCTTCCCAATTCCCATTTCACCTTCCTCTCCCCTACTGGTTTTCCTTCTGTTTTCATGAGATTCTCACTCCCCTAACCTCTCACACACTACACCTTTTTTCCTTCTTAGTTCCACATGTATCAGCAGAAATTTAACCCTTGACTTTCTGAGTCTGACTTATTTTGCTTAACATGATGCTTTCCAGTTTTATCCACTTTCCTACAAATGACATAGTTTCATTCTTCTCTATGGCTGAATAAAACACCAATTATTACACTTTTTAAAAATCTATTCACCTGTTGGTGGATACCTAGGCTAGTTTCATAACTTGAATATTGTGAATTTCACAGGTTAAATCAATTTTGCTTAAACAAGGTAAACATTTCTAGCCAAGTGGTGAGTCATATCTGCTTGGCATAAGATTCAGAATAAAGGTTAGTGTAGAACACCTCCCTACTCAGAGTAATTATGAAATGACCTGCTAAAATATATTAATTGTTAAATGTCAACATGGCAGAACCTAAGATGAGAAGTTCCAGTATTCTGCTTTTGGTTGAATATAACACCCAAACCTCCTAAATCAGAAAGAACGATTCATTCAATATGATTCTTTCATATAAATATCCTGGTCAAGTTATAAAACTTTTACCATATGTTGGGGCAACTTATTTTTTTTAAAAGAGAGAGTGAGAGAGGAGAGAGAGAATTTTTTTTAATATTTATTTTTTAGTTATAGGCGGACACAACATCTTTGTTTGTACGTGGTGCTGAGAATCGAACCCGGCAGCACACATGCCAGGCGAGCACGCTGCCACTTGAGCCACATCCCCAGCCCCATGTTGGGGCAACTTATGACTATACAATTCCCAAGAAAACACTGAGATGAAACCAGTAAATGAATGAAAATACATAATAGTAATTAACAATAGAGAAAAAGCCACATCAAGCTAGGAGTGGTGACACATGCCTATAATCCCAGTGACTCAAGAGGCTGAGGAAAAAGGATTAGAAGTTTGAGGCCAGCCTCAACAATTTAGTAAGACACTGTCTCAAAAACAGGGAGACAGGGTTGGGGATATAGCTCAATGTTAGATCATCCTTGGGTTCAGTCTCTAATGCCACAAAAGAATGTGGCGGGTAGGAGAAAGTCACATCAGATGTAGGAGACACTAGCTATAGCCCATGGTTCAAAAATATGAAATCCCTGAAGTCTGGAGCTATAGCAGCTTCATTTCAAATGAAAGCTAATTGTAGTATACAAAGATCCTCACATACTTCTGAAACACATTTGCCAAAATTGTTCCTTTCTGCCATTAAATATCATTAAATATGCTATCCCCTACCCCGAGTATCCCATTTTCTTAAATATATAATTCACCACCAGAAGAAGAGATAATTTCTTTTTAAAACATGTAATTTATAAAATTATGCCTTTATATAAAAAATCTTAAGAGTATGTCTTTGTAGTCTTTATATAGGATTTTGTTAGTTTTAACTCTTCCAAGGAAAAGAGTACATCATCTTTATCATGCAAGAGTACATTATTATTAAATGTCTCAAGGGAAACCCAAATGCTTACAATTTATGATTTTTACATTTGGCATTTGTTAGAGACAACAGAAAGAGAGTGATTATTTCCAAAATTGAATAACTTCCTGTAGACCACAAAACAGCCAGAGCATCTGTGTATTGTAACAATGAGGGACTTTACACCCACATCATCAAGGCCCTATTGTTTGTTACATTCTAGACTTTCATGGTTTTGCACAGTTTATTATGGGCTTTTTGAAGGAGTCTGAGAAAGAAGCTAGTATTGCAGACAATCTATTTTGTATTAGGCATATTACTGGGTATTTTCATATACAGTGTTTTACTTAATTCTAATCTCTGTCCTCCAAAGTTAGTACAGTGTCTATAGGTTCCAATGATAGTGTCTCTTTGAGGATGGATCCAGGTCATAGACATGACATTTGGTAGCAGAAGTTTTTCTCTTGATAAAATGATGATCAGTTAAAGTTGAAGGCTGTCTTGTCCAATATGGC
This sequence comes from Callospermophilus lateralis, assembly GCF_048772815.1. Classification (NCBI taxonomy): domain Eukaryota; kingdom Metazoa; phylum Chordata; class Mammalia; order Rodentia; family Sciuridae; genus Callospermophilus; species Callospermophilus lateralis. The sequence goes on along the minus strand of NC_135310.1, from coordinate 78,293,531 downwards.
AGCCACAACTCACACGTGGCTATTTCAATTTTGATCAATTAAAATTCAGTTCCACAGTCACAATTGCCACATTTCAAGTGCTCAATAGCTCAATAGCTTTGTCTGGCTTGTGGCTATTATATTAAACAGTGCAGGTTATAAAACATTTCCATCATTGCAGAATGTTCTATTGGATAATGCTAATTAGAGGTTTATAGCAATTAGAGAGATGGCATTTTTTTGTTTGTTCATTCCTGGGGATTGAACCCAGAGGTATTTAACCACTAAGCTACATCCCCAGCCCTTTTTATTTTGAGACAGGGTTTCCCTAAGTTATTTAGGGCCTCATTAAGTTGCTGCAGATGGCTTTGAATGTCCAATCCTCCTGCCTCAGTCTCCCAAATTGCTGAGATTATAGGGCTGGCAGTAATTACATTAAGCAAAAATCAATTCAATATTATATGATGATTTAGCATGTGACCATTGACCAAGATGGTCTTAAGATTCCCCTCCAGGGAAGAGTTGTAAATGGAGGCCACTGGCCTCCATTTTTTGAGAGCATTTTCTTTAGAAAACTTGTAAATTCTTTCTCTTTGAGATATATGGAACTCTTTTTAAAATCTTTTTACCAGTTTTACAACTCAGTAATATCTTCGTCAAGGGTAGAGTAGCCATCTCTTTGAAATGCAATCATCAAAGGCAATAGCAGCCTTGTTTCCCAGTTCCTGTGGGAGAGTAGGAACCTAAATTCATGGGTACCTTGCAAAACGACCTCCTGTCATAAAGATATGAGAAGTTGATTTTTTTTTCCCCTTAGGATAAAGCCAATTAGCAAACAGATGGTGTATGACTTCCCCCTAATGTCTTCCAGTACTTTCCTACCAGCTCACCTCAAACCTTTAAAAAACTTACTTCCTCCGCCTTATTCTTCCCCATCGCAATTTGCCTTGTATGTAGTTTTACTTGTCTATTTAACTTTGTTTTAATTTTTAATTTGACACCAGCTTTCAGAAAATGAAAATAGTAATTGTTTTCACAATGTAAGTCTTAGATTATTTTCAAAATAGTTTTGAAATTTTTATTTCTGTTTTGACTCAGGGAATTGAAATCTGGATCTTGCTCATGCTAGGCATACACTTGATCACTGAGCCACAACCCATGTGATGTTTTCCTAAGTAAACCAACCGCTAAGTGGTCTGTATAGGTAATCATATAGCAATGTGGGCAAAGTGAAATGGTTGGATTTCAAAGGTAAACCCAATTCCAATATTTGAGGGTATGTAGTTGCAATTACCTGTAGCTATACTGATACCATTTTAGCACCACCCATACCTATTACTTAGTTTAACAACTGTAAACATAACAGATCAGGAAGCCAAGTTTTTTAGTCTAGGAACCTTTCTTCTGGAACATGATCTCCCTCTAGCTAAATATAAAATATCCCTGCTAGGTTCATTGGTGAATCCTTCTAGCAGTCTTCTTTCATTATGATTCTCAGGCCCAGCCAAGGCTACACGAAGCTCAAATCTATATTTCCAGGTCTCCTCAGAATTCATATTCTCTGCAAACCTGAGGAAATGAATCATTATGTCTTTCAGCTTCTTCTCAGCATTGTGCCAAAGTTAAGTCACTATTAATAAAAAATACTTTTTTTTTCAGAAAGTAAATACAATAGTTCATAGAGTGACAGCTCTTAAGGGTATTTTTCTTTTCTATTTAAAATATATTCCAATTATTTATACATGACAATAGAATGCATTTTGACACAGCATAAATAAATGGAGTATAACTTCTCATTCTTCTGGTTGTACACGGTGTAGGATTACACCAGTTGTGTAATCATATATGCACATAGGGTCATAATGTTTGATTCATTCTATTAACCTTTCTACCCCCAAACCCCTCCCCTCCCTTCACTCTTCTCTGTCTAATCCAAAGTACCTCTATTCTTCCCTAACCCTATCCCCTCATTGTGAATTAGCATCCACATATCAGAGAAAACATCTGGTGTTTTCTTCTTTAGGATTGGCTTATTTTACCTAGCATGATATTCTCCAGCTCCATCCATTTACTGGCAAATGCTATAATCTCATTCTTCTTAAGGCTGAGTAATATTCCATTTTTTGTATATATCTATATATATATACACATATGTCACATATATATATATATATATATATATATATATATATATATATATATATGTCATATTTTCTTTATCCATTCATCTATTGAAGGGCACCTAGTTTGGTTCCACAGCTTAGCTATTGTGAGTTGAACTGCTATAAACATTGATGTGGCCACATCACTGTAGTATGCTTATTTTACGTCCCTTGGGTATAGACCAAGGAGAGAGCTAGTTGGGTCAAATGGTGGTTCCAATCCAAGTTTTCTAAGGAATCTCCATACTGCTTTCCATATTAGCTGCACCAATTTGCAGTCCCACCAGCAATGTATGAGTGAACTGTTTTCACTGCATCCTCACCAACATCATTTCTTTTCTTTTTTGCAGTGCTAGGCATAGAACCCAGGGCCTCACACTGTACGAGGCAAGCATTCTACCACTGAGTTACAAACCCAGCCCTCTCTTTTCTTTATTGGGGCATCCTGGGTGATTTACTTGTGTTTTCACTGACCATAAAAGAGGATCAAAATTATTGCACTCATTCAGTTCAGATTTTAAAAGAGATGGCTTTTGTGGGGAAGGGAATTTATATGAGGAATCACAGAATTTCATATAACTAAACATTCCCAATAATATATAAATGTATATATAAATTTCTGATTTCTTATGATTTTCAAAAAGTTTTCATGTTAATTCTTTTAATCCTTCCAACAATCCTATGGGGCAGGTGTTAATATAAACCATATTTTGCTAAAACAAGACATGAAACTAGGAACCCTAGAGACACTGAGTGGCAACCAGTGTTTACAAAACAGTTGTCTACCTCTGCTGTCCCCACTTCTCATTGTCTTTCTCTATACTTCATGGCAATTTATGCTTGGGCTTCTTCCACTTGATTAAAACTATTCCCACCAAGATCTTTTGGTCCTTATCTATTCATGGTATCATCAGCACTTGGCTTCCTGTGCCACACCTTCACTTGGTTTCTGGGATACTATACTCATTTGTTTTTCTCTTGCTTAACTTGTTTCCCTCCTGAGGACTTGACTTCCTTTAACTCAGAGCTTCCTAACACCCAGGAAGCAAAGAGATGTTAACTGTGTCACTCAGGTGGATTCTGAAATTGCAGAACTTCCTAGTTGGTTGCCATCATTTTAATTTTATTCTGGACTCCTATGGGGGTCATCGAAGAAGAGTAGACCTGAAAATGTATCTGCCTTCTTTCCAGAACCATAAAGAACTTATTGCTTTCTAGTAAGTTCCCTAGTTATAAGAGAGGCCAAGTTGGACATCAACTTTAGTAGCCCAAAGAAGAGAGCACATAGCTTAAGACACAGCTGGCAGTGACAAAGAATCCAGGTAGGGGTTATTTTCTATTGGAGCTTCAAGTAGAGGACCAAATTCTATCTTTAAATATGTAGTTCTAACTACAGTGATATTAGTATCCATTGTAGCTGAAGTATGAATATCCTAACAATGTTCATTCATCAGGAGAGAATTTGAATTCAAAACTGTTCTTAAAAAAAAGCTATTCTTATCTTTATGAGAAAATTGCTATTACATTTATCAATAAGAAAGGAAGAGCTAAGAGATTCTTTAAGTATAATTTCAACTGTCATAATTTCTTGACTGATTGTAAAAATATTCGTAAGAATATTTTTTTTTACTTAAATATAACTTACCTACAGGGTGCTATATGAATGCTATTTTCTATGTGCTATGATATGTAAAAAGCTGGATAGTATAGTCTTCCACCCTTTCCAAAAACATAAGCATTTGCTAGGAGATTTTGTCCTTGGTCCTCTTATCTTCTCATAGTCAACCTGTTCTTGCTGGGTAATTTCATTATGCCAGTTACACCAGAATGTTGATGATTTCAAATCTTTGTCTTCAAACTCATATATCTCTCCTGAACCCCAGACCTCATAGTCAACTTCTTGCTATAATTGGGGGTACCACAGTCATTGAGACTATAAGACCCACATGGGATAATAACATGATTTCTGAGTGGCTTCAATTTAGATTATCAAGATGGGCTTGGTGATGTAGATGTTTGTGCATCACTTCGGGATAGAGTACTATCATTTTCTCTTTTGAGACAGAGCTCCATCTTTAAGACCTTCCTTGAACCCATCTCCCTTGAAAGCAAAGAGAGAGTGAAGGAATATCATCATCTTGAGGAGCCTAAAATGCTGGCTAGGTGTAGTACATAGTCTCTGAGACTTTAACCGACTTTAACTGCACTGCAATAGAAGCAAACTTGCCATGCATTAAAATTAGCAAGTTCATGATGTTAAATAAAATTACTCACCGGACACTCATGAAAAATGACAAGACATACTTTGTTTAAGTTAACTACAGTGGGGAGAGGGACTTGTATATAGAACTTAACTCAAATTTGCAGAAACAAAAGGTAGAAGTCTTTTAAAAAACATTTCCTGGTGCTCAAGGGAAATACTGAAGGATGTCAGTGGGGATGTATTCATTGTGTTGGTGCTTATCAAAGTTAGGCTCCTACTCTCCCACAGACTGGGTGGGGGCAGGGCTAAACTTCTTGAAGATTATATTTCAAAGTGATGGCGTCCAGGTCCTTGAGAAAGATATTCCTGGAATGTAGAAGATAAATCCCAAAGAGAAAGTAAGTTCACAACTGCAAGTTTTCTAAAATAAGTGCTCAAGGAAAGGGAGGTCAGGGGCCTGTATTGGCTGGACTAAATGGTAAATTCTTTTGACAGCACTGAGTTTTCTCAGGCACACATTTTAAGAGGTCTGGGATTGTCCTTGAGCTGATGGAAACTATTCTAATGTTTGTTCCATCTCTTGAGGTTTGGGGAGAAGTAAAAGAATTGTGCTTTCAGTTGCAGTTCTTACAGGCCAAAGTTGAGGCTGGTCAAGAAAAGGGCTCAGAAGAATCTGATTCAAGTTTAGTCAAGGACAGAGTCATTGTCAACCACAGTGGGAATCTATGTAAAGTTCTTCTATCACATTGGTGCTCTCAAAGAATTTTTAAAAAACTGTTAATTTTTCACTCTACTTTAAAAAAATAGTTAATACTTAACATCTTTTGTAAAAAGTAAAAGTCAGACTAGATGAATTTAAGGTGTCTTATCACCAATGGCCAAGAGACCGAAATTTAACTCATATTTGTGAACTGTGGGGCTAAGAAGAGAACTTATTAGAGAAGCAAATTATCCTACAACTCATGAGGCTGAGGCAGGATGATGCCCAGTTTGAGGCCAGCCTCAGCAACTTAGCAAGACTCCACTTGAAACAAAAAATAAAAAAGGTCCAGGGATGTAGCTCAGTGGTTAAATAGCCCTGGGTTCAATCTCCAGTTAAGAAGAAGAAGAAGAAGGAGAAGAAGGAGGAGGAGGAGGAAGAAGAGGAGGAAGAGGAGAGATATAAGCAGATTCAGGTTATATTTGAAATTGAATAATTTGAAAATGGATTAGATGTAAGGAAAGGAAGAATTATGGGGGCACATGGATTTGTGGCTTGAAGGAAACACTGAGGAAAATAAGTTTGGGAGGATGACATGAGTTAAATTAAAAAAGAAATGTGAATTAAGTACTGCATATATGAGTCTAGAATTTGGGGAAGGATTTGAGCTCAAGATGTACATTTGTAAGTCATCAGCATATAGATGATATTTAACACATCACCTTTTGGATTTGAAGAACACAAAAATGAAACATTGTAGCCAAATGGCCGGATAAGGCAAATACAGTTGTTTCTATCATTTATTACACTTAATGGTAGTTATTATACATTGCATATATGTATTTTATATGTTAAATGTTCCCTTAGGTACACTCAGGAATAGGGGGAAGAGAAAAAGAGAGACCTTGCCATTATGTTTTATAGTATTGTAATGCTCAAAAGTATATATTGATTTCTCACATCAACAGTGCTGCACATGCTAAGAAAAACAGTATATTCACTGCATGATATAAAAGTAGAGAACAGAAGTTTTTGTTGTTATCTCTTGGTGCATTCCTGAATTATTACACAAAAATTATAGTAAATGCAAGGACTTTTAGTTGTCACTCTCCTTGAATTAAAGAGTGTGGAACAGAAGAGCTTTATATGATATTTCTCCCAGAGGCCCATCTGAAGTCATGCTACATTGTATCATTTATGATTCCTGCTGATTGCAGTAAATATTTCATGGCACATTCCCAAAGAGTGACTGATAGTTTGGGCCTGTTGCAACCAGCAGACAGTTTGATTATGGTTTGCTGATTCCACAACTCCATTTCTCAAATACTCAGGTTAATTCTCTATGGGATTGTATATTATCCAACAGCAGGTTGAACAACTCTTCAGCCAACGCTTTGAGATATTCTTTTTGAAAGGTGTCTTTTTCATTGACTTTGTACTCCGCCAAAGTATAGTCACATTCTTGGTGACTATATCCTTAGTCACATCCTCACATCCTTAGCATTATAGCAGTTTCTTAAATATTACTGTGTACTCAAAGTTTAATTAACATTTGGGGGAATTATAAAGGGAAATTGTGTTCTGATTCCTGGAGTTACTGGAATAAATGATTATTTTTTTCAAGCTTTAATTTCCCTATTTATTCAAATGAATGCTATACATTACTATTTAATAAAAACTATATCAGACAAGTTGTTTCTAGGCTTGCTTCTGGTGATTCAGAATTTTCAACTCTCCAACATGTTCTAAAGTGGCATGGTGGTTTAAAGCTGATATAGCCCTAGCATATCCAGCAGTGCTAGGCATATAGTAGAACTAAAAGTATTAACTCAAAAATATTTGCATCAGGTAGTTACAGTTTTAGATCCCCTTTCTGCTTCCTTAAGGCTGCAGTATTGGAGACATTAACTTTACAAGCCTCACTTTCATCATCTATAAAATCATGCCAAAATGGTCATCTTATAGGGCTTTTTTAAGGATTAAATGATGTTTGGCAATACTAGCATCAATTAATTGTAGTAATGAGTTCTGCTCTATATCTCTCACCCTGTGACTTTTACCCATCTGGGCTACAAGTAATGCAATCTAAAACTTCCATTGTTTCAAAAGGGTTACTTTAAGTAAAACAAGATTTCAAACTTTTAATATTTTTTTTCTGTGCTGGGGATTTAACTCATGGGTTCTTTACCACTAAGCTACATATCCAGCTTCTTGTATTTTTTATTTTGAAACAGTCACGAGATCTCAGTAAGTTGCTGAGCTAGCCTTAAATTTGCAATTTTCCTGCCCCAACCTTCTGAGTAGTTGTGGTTACAGGCATTTGTTACCACAACAGGACAAATTTTCAAATTCTTTAAGAGGATCTGGATGAATAAGTGAGCCAATTCCTCCATACTCTCTCCCCTCCCATCTTCTGAAAACATGAAGATCTTCTGAGCTGAGGGAAGGGAAATGGGAGTTAGAGTACAAAAGTGGTAGGTTTTAAATGTATCCCGGCCTCTATCCACCTAGCCCACCCTACAAACTGTCAATATGGCTTGCAGTTTGTGCACTAAAAAAAAAACACAACACCACCACCCATCTTCCAAGTATGGAGGTGCACACCTGTAATCCTAGCAACTCCAGAGGCTGAGGCAGGAGAATCACAAGTTTGAGGACTGCCTCAGCCACTTAGAGAGATCCTGTCTCAAAATTTAAAAAATAAATAAAAGGGCTTGGGATGTGGCTCAGTGATAGAGCATCCCTGGGTTCAATCCCCAGTACCAAAAAAGGGGGGAGGGGAAAAAGTACCCATCTAAGAAGGAAGTGAGAGGTAGAATCTAATTCAAATCTCCTTAACTAACCCTAGTTTCTTATGCTGAGCTGGGGAAGGGAAGCCTTTTCTTCCCACAAAAACACCAAACCATAGTGAATGGGACTGCAATGACTCAGAGGTGATTACTTTATCTAATTCACAGGAGAACTGGTTGTGTCCTAAGTAGATCAATTTGGATGGAAACATTGTGGGCATTGTCTTGTGCTCCCTTCTCAAGTCCATAAAGTATGGGCCACCATATTCTGGAAAATATGAAGCAGAGGTGATTAAGGGACAAATTGTGTGATGCAATTGGACCAATTGCAAATAGGCCAAAGGTCTGCTGCAATTCTATAGAGTTTTCACACAGTCCAACCAGCTCAGGAAGCAGCCAGTTATATTCTCTAACTGAGAATGGTCCAGATACAACCCTAATTGCATGAAGAACTTGAGAGGTCTTTAGATCCAAATAGAAGAATTTGCTGTGAAAACCTCAGCAGATGACAGTATAGAAAGCTAAATACCCTTGAGGACTGCCTGACATTGAAGAGGATGCCAGGATATAACAAAAATGGAAGACCTTAGGTGAACAAGGATTTTTATCAACATTGTTAATATATGTTTGATACCTAGGGACTCAATAAACACTTGTTCAAGGACTAAAGGAACCAAGGATAGAATTAGAAGTGAAGACCCATGTTTAGGTACTCCCTTTCCCCTGATGCCAAGGTGTATTAATTATCTACTATTAAAAAATTTTGCCACTTAAACCATATACATACATTAATCTTATAGTTTCTGTGCATAGGGAATGTTAGCAAGGCTTTGATGAGCACCTCTGCTTAGGGTCTTATGAGCCTGAAAACAAAGTATGGACCAAGGCTGCGATCTCATTTGAGGCCTGACTAGGGAAGAACCCACTCCCATGTTCACTCAGGTTGAGAAATATCATTATTATCTTTATATTGGTGAAAGTGTTTCTCCACTCTAATTTATAACCAGTGGTCATATTTCTATCCTCTAGTGCCACCAAAATTAAATTTATCTTTTATCTAATAATTATTCAAATATTTTAACATGAAAATATTGTCCCTCAAAATTTTTCCAAGTTAGTATTCCTCATTTTATTAATCATTTATCATGCAAAATGATTCTAGACTTTTTCATTTTAGTTACTCTTATCTATGCATGCTCAAGTGTATTTCTCTCTCTCAAAGATTAGTGCCCAAACTGGGTTTTCCATTTTTTATTAAAATTTTAATACAGAATTTCCTAAAGTCTGCTAAATGATATTAAACTCTCTCAACATAAAGTGGTGAAGCAATTTTAAGACAATGGGAATCACTTCCTTTAAAAAACCAACAACTCAGAATATAGTAGACTCAAGTTTTAATCACTTAAATAAATTTTCTTCTCATCATTTTCAGCTTTGTCATCACTTTTCAACTCTTCATAAATGCTAACATTTATTTTGATTATTATAGTAACTGTTGCCAGTAATAAAAGCCATTGCTGATAGCATCTGCTTATAAAATTTAATTAATTGAGAAGTAAATAAATTAAAATGTAATTATGATAAATTATATACCACCTTATGTCTTTAAAGAAGGTTATACAAGAATCCTTAGAATGTTATGAACAAATGGTAGTAGATACATTTGCAAAAACATTAGCAAATTCCAAGTGGAAACTCAATCTGATCAGAAAGTAGAACAATTTTATACAGGTTTCATACTTCCCACTTTCCTGTTGCCTAATCAGGCAATGGCTTTTGATTTCTAGTAGATGTTCAAAGATGGTTGCGTGTTAGGAAACATAATTGTAGCATTATGGTGTGACTTAGTACTTTGATAACTACACATATGTAACTCTCTTACCAGATTTTCCAATTTGTTAGAATAGCTTGCAAGCCAATGTCATCATGCTGCTCTTATTACCAATTCAAGTACAGCTGGATTGGTAATAACCTTATTAGGATCCTGAACCAGTGGTTTCCAAAGAGAACCTTGCAAATGTGCAGCAGCTGTTAGAGGAGGCCTGGGTTGTTTGGTGGCTGCTCTTAAAGTATGTTTTCTGGTTCTAATGGGCAAAGTCGGGGAAGAGATCAAGATTTACAGGGTTCATTCTTACACCTGCACCATATTTCTGGACAACCAAAAAAAAAGGAACTCATAAAACATTTGTCTGTTTCAGCAAAATTTAGTAGCTTAAAACTTCCCTATTTAGTAATCTGAAGCAGTTTTATAAAGGTTTAAAATTTTCCACTTGCTTTTCAGTGTTATCCATTTTGTCCAACTCCTCCATCCATTTTCTATTGGCTTCCCTCCTCTTTTACCTACAAAGCTTTTTATTGTTATTGTTGTTGTTTGTTTTATTCATTTTTCTTTGTTGTAAAATATACATAACATAAAATTTATTAGCTAAACCACTTTTGAGTGTACGATTCAGTAATCTTAAGAATATTCATATTGTTGTACAGTTTTCAGAACTCTCTTTTTCTTTGAAGTCTGAAACTCCTATACTCATTAAACAACAGTTTGCTATTGCCCTCCCTGCTAGGTAATCTCTAGTCTACTGTCTGTCTCCACAAATTTCACTGCTCTAGATCCTCATATAAATGGAATCATATAGTATTTATCTTTTTTTGGCTGGCTAATTTCACTTAGCATAATGTCTTCAATGTTATTCATGTTATTATATGTGTTAGAACTTTCTTCCTTTTATTTTTAAAGGCTGAATAATGTCCCATTATACATATATACTACAGTTTGTTTATCCACTTAGCAGTTGATGGACACTTGGGCTGCTTCCCCCTTTTGGTTATTGTGAAAAATGCAGCTATGAACATGGCTCATTTTAAAAATCCAATTCTCTTTGAGAATTCATTGCTTGCTTTCTTTTGGTTATATAGCCAGAAATGGATCACATGGTCATTCTATTTTTAATTTTCTTTCAAACCATACCAGTTTTATTAAGGATACTCTTCATAAACAATCATGTTATTTCAGGCAGGACATGGGCTGACAGTCATCAACAGGATACAACAACTTTCAAACTGTTCTAACTACTAAAATCATAAATCCACTATAAAACCCAGTGTGACACTCTGAATAGGGAAAGTTTAGAAAGCGTTGACATTTCACATTTAGTAACTTGTTTAACATCTTTCCATGAGTCGACCCTGACTTTCAAGAAATGGAATGAAAATGACAGAATTTTGAGAAGGTCAAGTTCCAACAGGTCTCTGGGTCTAGGATAGTAGATCTGCTGGCACTCTGATGGCAGAGTGGGAGAGGGGAACATAAGATGAATTTGAGTTTTTCTACACCACAAGGCATTTGTGCCAAGGTGACTGTGTGTACAGATGTCAGGGAATTTCTCTGGGAAACAAGAGGAAGCTTCTCAAAATTAGCAGGGAAACACATTTTCCTCACAGCAATCCAGCTTTGGAGATACACTACAAGCAACGTATGCTCCTTCCTACCCCCTAAATAACAATGAAGTATTCTGTGTGCTAATAACATAGCCTTAAAAAAAGAAAAACAAAATTTTGCATTTTTATAAAAACTTGATAAAAGAAAAATATTTCAAATGTACAGTCACCAGTAGTTATCAAAAACACACACACATCCCTTGGCTTCATGCATAAAGATGTTAAACAAGTTCAGCTTTCTGTGACTGGTCAGTTTGGGCATCTCCAGTTTACCAGGGTTCTTCGCATTCTTGTCAGTGTCAGATTTCCCCCTTTTCCTTTTGGGTACCATCATCTTTTCCTTCTTCACAGGGGTCCTTTCAGGTTTAGGCTCTGGCTTTGGAGGAGCAGGTTCTTCAGACAACCTTGCAGACCTTCTCTCTGGATCATTTTTCACCTTGGCTTTATCTCCTTTCACACCTCCTTCAGCCTTTCTCCTAGGCATGACCCTGATTGCAGAGGGAAGTAGACACTACCAAGGAGATGAAGCAGCGCAAGGTTCTGGTTGGTCAGGTGTCATTCTTGGCTCCTCTTCTTCACACTGCTCCCTATTTTTATTTTTTTAAAAAAACTTTTATGTTGTTTTTCATAGAAGCTGATTTTACATTCCCACCAATAATGCTCAGGGATTCCATTACTTTTTTTCCCCGAATTCTTAGCAATACTTGTTGTTTTCTGTGTGTGTGTGTGTGTTTTTTTTTCTTTTTTAGTATTAGTTGTTATGAGCAGAATTGCATCTCCTCAAAATTTGTATATTGAACTTTCAACGCCCTGTATTGTCTCATGATATAGCCATATTTGGAGACAGGGCCTTTGGGAAGTAATTAAAATAAAGTCTATCTTGAGACAGCCAGCACCTTGCCAGGGTAATTTTTCCTGCTCAGAAGGGGATAAGCCACCTGAAAAAAAAAAAATAATAACAGTCTGAAGTAATTAGTGAAGAAATAAGAAACAACATCAGAAAAATAGTTTTAAGGGAGTGCCTGATAGTTTCTTCCAGTTCAGAACTGGAACAGAACAGCTAGAAAATGGCTCCAGTTGTTTATTTATTTAAGGGAGTACATTAAAGGGAGGGATAAGGTTTCAGTGGGTGAAGTCTTGCTTCATGGTGTCTTGGGATCAACAGGTTGATTAGCATCTTGGCAAGCCACACCCATCTCTGAGAGGCTGTGTTGTTTTGTGGCTCCAGCAGGTCACCCCATCTCCTGTGCTGTGTGGAACCTGGCAGAACTAGGTAGAATGTTACATGTATTTGGGCAGTTTCACCAGCAGGAGTACCTCTAGGAGTTCCCAGATACCAGACTTTCCTATCCAAAGTCTTCCATGCCGATTTGGTTCATGTATAGTACACGGATGGCTTCTGACAACCTTTAGGTTAGGCCCTAATCCAATTCCACTGGTGTTCTTATGAGAAAAGTAAGACACACAGAAAGAAACCAAAGATGAGCACACAAAAGACAATACAGGTGAAGACACAGCAAGAAAGTGGCTATTTGCATGTCAAGGAAAGAGGGTTTGGAAGAAACTGAACCTGCCAATGCATTGATCTTGTGCTTCCAGGCTCTAGAACCATGAGGAAATAAATTTCTGTTCTTTAAACCACACAATCTATAATATTTTGCTATGGAAGTTCTACCAGACTACAGGTCTGGTAGAATTTTACTTCAAGTAAAATGTATCCTTTTTCCAGGACTCCCACAACCATCTCAAATATTCTACATTTATGAAAGATTACTTTATCTTATTTATGACTTAAAATTTCATCTAAATCCATTTTTTTTATACCTAAGGGATATGATGTGGTATCTCACCAGGTTTTAATTTCTATTTCCCTAAATATTAGTGATGTCAAACATTTGTTCATGTGGTTTTTAGCCATGCGTATATTTTCCTTGAAGGAATTCTTGTTCAAACCTTTTGCCCAGTTTTTAATTGGGTTCCTGATTTTTCAGGAAATGAAATGAAAATGGCAGAATTTGTGGGGGGTCAAGCAGTAGGTCTCTGGGTCTAGGGTGGTAGACCTGTTGGCACTCTGATGACAGAGTGGGAGAGGAGGACATAATATGAATTTGAGTTTTTCTACACCACACACATTATCATCACTGATGATGATGAGTTATAGGATTTCTTTATATTTTGTATGGCTACCCCTTATCAGATATGATTTGAAATATTTTCTCCCATTCTGTGGGTTGCCTTTTTACTATATGGATTGTGTCCCTGTGATAAAATTTTTTAATTTTGATGTAGTCCAACCTATCAATTTTTTCTTTTGTTGACTATGCTTTTGGTGTCATATTCCAAGAAATAATTGCCAAATCAATGTTATGAATTTTTTCCTCTGTTTTCTTCTAAGAGTTTTATAGTTCCCATTATGTTTTGGTATCTAATTCATTTTGAGTTAATATATGGGATAATGTACGAGTCCAATTATTTTGTATGTGGATATCCAGTTTTACAAAGCTGAGTGTGGAAAATTAATCCTTTGGTCTAAATTGAGTCTGTAATTCCCTAGAGATCAGTTTCCAGACTCCCCACATGGGCCCTGCTATGTATGATAAAGCAGGGTTACAAGATGCAGGCTGAAAGTATGACTTTGGGAAAGTACAGTTTCAATACAGAAAAGAGCCTGTGCTAGGATACTTCAAGTAAAATGTGTCCTTTTTCCAGGACTCCCACAGCCATCTCAAATATTCTACATCGTATGAAGGATTACTTTATCTTATTCATAACTTAAAATTTCACCTAAATCCATTTTTTAATACCAGGGATTGAACCCAGGGATGCTTAACCACTGAGCCACATCTCCAGCCCTTTTCCTTTCTTTTCTTTTTAAAAAATTTTTGAGACAGGGTCTCCTTAAGTTGCTTAGGGCCTGAGTTGTTGAGGCTGAATTTGAAACTGCAATCCTGCTGCCTCAGCCTCCCAAACCACTGGGATTACAGGCTAACACACCCGGCCTAACTCCACCTCTAGTTCTAGCACTTCCTCACAGGTTTTGACTGGTTCCATTCAGTGAGGTCTTTTGTGACTTCTCAGGCACTCACATGAGAAGCCCATAAACAACATGGAAGCCCAAGGTTAAGTATAGAAAATCAAGTCACACCTGTGAGCCTATCCTAATAGGATGTGGGAACTGACAGAAAAATGCATCTTTCCTTCGTCGTTTAGTTGGAGTTCTGGGATGCACTATGTAAGGCTTCACAGATGATCCAGGCAGAATAAAATACCAGTCACCTGCAGCAGTGGCCAATATAATATATGCTCTTATTTTACTTCCCTTCATCTCCACCATCCCCCTTTCTGCCATGCTTCTCCATGGAGTCCCATCACAAATGAGTTACAACCTCACAAACCTTTGTCTCAGGCTATAATTGCAGGGGAACCTAAGCTAAGGCAGACATTGTGGAGTTACAGAGTACCTTGCTCCTGATAAAGTATCTACCCATCCAATTTGATGTCTTTCTGTCCTGTTTCCTTGGCTGAGAAGGGATCAAAAAAAAAAAAAAAAAAAAGATAATGGAGAATCTGGAGGTGATTTTCTGTAAGTAGTAATTGAATTCCTCTACATCTCCTTGTTTTATTACTGTAGGAAATGGATACATCTCAAAATCTTACCACCAACTACTTCCAAGTGACTGGAATGGAGAAAAAAAAAAGTACAACAATATCAACAAGGACACATTTCTTAATATGCCATTTGTTAAATATGGGAGTTTTCTACCTCATGTTCTAGGAAATTGATACATAAAGAGTCTTCTTGCTGAAGCAGAATGGAAGGGAGTTTCCTGGTAAGTTAAACAGATATACTGAGTAACACATAGTTTGCTTACTGGTAGGAATAGAAGGAAAATAAGAAAATGGGCCAATGGGGAGAAACACTGAGCTAGAAGTCAGGAAATTGCTTTGATCAGCTCTGTTACCAAGACAAGTAACAAGTGCCAGCTCCACTCAGCAAGCAGGCACCTTTCTTTTAGTTTTAGCTGAAGTTCCAGGAGCTACAACTGGATAGGGCCAGAGAGCATGAAACTATAAGAAAGGGTCTTATATAAAATTGAGCCCTGGAAACAGAAATAGTCTGAAGGCTGCTGTGCAGAGAGGCAAAGAGAGAGTTGCCACCAGGTGACCAGGGGAAGGGATCAGGGGAAGAGAAGCAGAGTCCCAAGGCAAAACCAGAACAAATCTCTTAATAAGCCCATATACATAGCAGGTATGTTTTATGTTGTTCCACTGCCACAATGCTGGATAGGAGATTAACTCTAAAGGACACCAAGTCAGTTCAAATATCCTCCATGTCTTGTTACTCAAAGTGAAATTCATGAACTAATGCATTGGCTAACTAATGCAGAATCTCAGCTCCATTTCAGATCTACTGAATCTACTTCCTTTTTTTGTTTGTTTCTTTGTTTGTTTGGTTTTGGCACTGGAGATTGAACCCAGGGTGCTTTGCCACTTAACTACACCCCCACCCCTATCCCTTTTTAACTTGTATTTTAAGACAGAGTTGTGTTAAGTTGCTTAGGACCTCACCAATTTGTGGAGGCTGGGCTCAAACTTGCCATTCTCCTGCCTCAGTCTCCCAAGTTGCTGGGATTTTAGGTGTACACCACCACACATGATTTAGCCTGCATTTTTAACAAGGTCACTGGTTGATTCTCATGCCCCTTAAAGTTCGAGAAGTATTGTCAGTGAATCAATTGTGTTTGCATGTTTCCGGGTTGTCTATGAGTACCTTGTTAAGGATTTCCAACAGGGAGGAAGAGGCATAATTCCAACAGGCATCTTAGGAAGTATGCCTGGACACTTGGGTTGTCAAGGTGAGTCATACTGATATTTAGTGGCCAGGTGCCAGGGATGCTTAAACATCCTGCAAATTATGGGATGGTTCTACAGAGTAAAAAAAATTGTCCTCTCCAAATGAGAGTTTCCTGGTAAGAAACATGTTGGCAATTTCTTCATCTGTAAAATAAGCATTTGGGTTTATTTGGATTTCAATGTTTCTTCCTTCTCTAAGACTCTTTTGTTCTACCACTGTTTTCACATTGATTTAGAAAATTCTCGTTGCTCCCTCTAATTATGGCTTCTATGTTCCTAAGTCATTTTTATTTAGACAATCCAATGGAACTAGTCATAGGGATTAACCATAAATTCATATCATTCCCTCATAAATGTAACTTGCCCATTTAGGTTAAGACTCAGAGAACTCTTTTAGTCAATTATGATGCTGATAAAACAAAGCAATCTGGAAATGCTTATAATCAGCAAAGATTTTTGCTAGGTAGCAATTTAAAGACCTTCCTTGTCTGGTCAGATTTTAGCTGAAGTGACTGTCTCCCCACCTCACCTCTAGCTGAAGATCTTGCTGGGTTGGCATGGGAAAAGGGACATTGAGGAGATGCCCTTCTCTAGAAACTTTTTCCATTGTCTCTAAAGAAAGAACAACTGGGGCTGGGATACAGCACTCGCCTAGCACAGGCGGGACCCGGGTTTGATCCTCAGCACATATAAAAATAAAGGCACTGTGTTGTGTCCATCTACACCTAAAAAATAAATATTAAAAAAGAAAGAAAGAACAACTGATGGCCATGAGTATTTGTCAAGTCATGAGTTTGTGTGCCTTTTACAAAGACAGTGGAGAGCACCTGTTAACCTGCAAAATCACTGATGTGGAGGTATCTAAATAACTGTCTATTATGGACTGAATGATATGCTCCCTCAAAATTCACATGTTGTGAGAAGTGTACTTTCTCAATTTTGAAGGTGCAAGATTTTGTGATGCAGATTTCTCAGGAGAATCAGTGTTCTGATAGACTATTTCAAACAACATGCATGTACAGAAGATTAAGTTTTGTCAGACAAATTTGTAATTGGAAAATATACTTTTCAAACAATAATTTTACTAGAAATTCAGTACTTACTATGTGCCAAGAAGTATGCTTACCTGAGGACATCAGAATAATCTGTCCTCATTTTGAGGAGAATCCTTCATTTCTTTTTGTTTTGTTTTCATACTGAGGATTAAACCCAGGAGTACTTTACCACTGAGCTATATTCCCACTCCTTTTTATTTTTAATTTTGAGATGGGGCCTCACTAAGTTCCTAAAGGTCTCCCTAAATTGCTGAGGCTGGCCCTGAACTTGCAATTGTCCTCCGTTAGCTTCCAGAATAACTGGATTATGTGTGCACCACTGTGCCTGGTAGAATTCTTCATTTCTAAGACATATTTTCTCTTTAAAAAGTTTTCACTTTTAAAGTACCTGTAAAATAATGATGAAATTTTGCCAGGTATGGTGGTGTGCATCTCTTTTTTGGCAGAAGGCCAATGCAGGGGGATCTCAAGTTCAAGGCCAGGCTAGGAAATTTAGAGAAACCCCCATCTCAAAATAAAAAATAAAAAGGGCCAGGAATGTAGCTCAGGGATAGAGTACCCCATTGCTCAGTCCCCAGTATGACTAAATAAATAAATACATAAATATGTTGGTGAGTTTGAAATGTGAATGTAATGAATGGAGTATGAATGTATTTTGAAAATTTGAAGTATTCTAGTATGTTGAATAGTTGTTAATCTTTTTAGAATGAATACTTATATATACAGATATTCAAAACTATCAGATTATATCTTCCTGTTTGGATATGGGAAATGAACAAGGACATTATTTTCTAGTTGTACCCAAATAAATATATGATAGCAATTGTAGTTAAGCCATCACCATTATTTATTATTATTTAATCTCATAGTACTTTTTGAATATATAGGTTAACATTTGATTTTATATAGATTATACTGTATCTTCTATGTCTCTTGAAGAAATAAGTAAAATAAGTATTTTAAATAAAAAGTTATATCCAAGGAAATTGGATTCCATTATAGGAATTGGAAACCCATTTATAGTGAATACTATTTCCCTCAATGGTTGTGTTTAATTTTGAAATCCATTTATCTTTGAGTCTTTAATACTTTGTTCATTTTCTTATGTAACAAATACTATTGAGTGATCTATGGGGATGCTATCTATCATCAACCAACCAATTTTAGCATTACAACTAAAATGAAATCTTCAAAAAATTCATGCATTGAAGTGCTAACATCCAGTGTAGCTATAATTGGAGTAAGGAAGTAATTAAAATTAAATGAAATCATAAGGATGG
The DNA here is from genome assembly GCF_048772815.1 of Callospermophilus lateralis. NCBI lineage: Eukaryota > Metazoa > Chordata > Mammalia > Rodentia > Sciuridae > Callospermophilus > Callospermophilus lateralis. Next base: position 78,275,071 of record NC_135310.1, on the reverse strand, counting down.
GGCCCTGAGCCTGCTGGATTAGTGTTCTTATAAGAAAAATCCAGAAGAGCTGGATCTATCATACCAGGATAGAACACAGCTATAAGGCAACTGTCTGCAAGCCAGGAAGAGAGCTTTCTCCAGAAACCTACCTTGCTGGACCTGATCAGGGGTTTCTAGTCTCCAGAACACAGTTCTGCTGTTTAAACCATCTGGTCTATGGAATTTTTCTGTAGCAGCCCAAATAGACTAATTCACTATCCTTTTTATCCCTAGTATTTAATACTATTCCTTTGTATAATATCTTGGGTTCTGAGGAACAATTAATAGCAAAAGACAGTTGGGAAATACAAAATTATTCAATGTGTGGAAAACTGACTTTAAAATGTAGAACATAAGTTAATAGATCCTGATAAGTACCACATTTCAATTTTAATTCATGCAAATATTGAAATGTTTTAGACGTCTAATTCTAGTAACTAGTTACTATATACTCAGCTCCTGAGTCTATGACTAAAAAATAATCTTTGATAGTCTACTATAGGCTAGACAGCTTTCCTTTTGTAACATCTGTTAACAAGAGTCTCATGGTATTACTATAACTATGCTTTAAAATGAGGAAACACAAATAAGGAGCAAGACAAAAATATGACTATTATTTTTCTTTCTACTGGAAGTTTCACTCAGTATAAGACCTGAGAAAAATAGAGATGTTAAGAATTAGAAAATCTTACAATTGTCATCATTTTTAATTTCTGTTTTTCTACATTAAAATATCCAGGGTAATCAACAGATAATGGTTGTGCAAACCAACTGTATTCTTTTTTTTAATATTTTTTAGTGTTGACGGACCTTTATTTTATTCATTTATTTATATGTGGTGCTGAGAATTGAACCCAGTGCCTTACACATGTGAGGCAAGCACTTCACCACTGAGCCACAACCCAAACAAACCCCCCAACTGTATTCTTAAAAACCAGCAACAAATAGTCCAAAAGAACTTTGATGGGGCAAAGGGGAGGGAGCGGTGGGAAGGGGGTTATGTGGGCAGGAAAGATGATGAAATGAGATGGACATCATCTAGGTACATGTATGTGCAATGCTACATCATGTACAACCAGATAAATGAAAAATTGTGCTGCAATTGTGTACAATGAATCAAAATGCATTCTGCTGTCATATGTATCTAATTATAATTAATTAATTAATTAAAACAAATAAATTTAAAAAAATAACCTAGCTAGAGGTATATGTTCCAACATGATTATATAAAGAGACTAACTTCATTTTTCATGTTTGAGCATTGACAACTGTTGTCCATCTAGATAAGAAGGTCAGTGCATTCCACTCATCCTTTGGCACACATTAGGAGTCCAAACCTTACAAGCCCCCAGCCAGTGCAAAAGAACTCTTCCCTGGCTCCACCCCAAGCCATTCTCTTGGCTTTGCTCTTGCTTCACTCCTTTCTGAACCCAACCCTTTCTCTTTGGGGAAGCTTTCTGCCCCTTACTGTGTAAGCAATAAACTTTCTTTAATAACCATTGATGCCTATGTTTCATTCCTCCCAACATCCTTGTAAATTCCTGGGTGGGAGACAGCCAAACATTCAGCCAGAGATACTAGATATAAAATGTGATTCTAAAAAAGACAAAAACCACTGAGAGAAAGAGAGAACAGCTTACAGATGGTTGTAGATACTATGAATGTTGTTTACATAAGGTTTAAAAATTATACAAAACAATATTGTATAATGTATTATTTATGTATACACACATGTTAAATAAAATCATGTGTGGAATGGGAAATATCAAATTCAAGACCATGGTACCTCTAGTAAAGAAGCAGCTGAAATAGGATTGGGACAGAGTACACAGGGATTTCATATGTGTTTGGAGAACTTAGACAATGGGTACAATGTCATTTGTTATAACATTTTCTAGACTTTCCCTTACACCTGAGATACTTCATAACTTTTGAAAGAAAAAAGAAAAGGAGGTGCAAATTAGAATTCTGACTGCACTCCCTGTGAGAGAAATATTTGAAAAATGTACCAATAATACATTCCTGGTGAAAATGAATGTGGGGTTTGCTTTTCCCTGAGAAGAGTGGCTTTTAAATTGTAAGCAGCAGACTTGGGCTAAATGTGGAGGAGGTGAAGATATAGGAGAAATGGACCATGTATTAGTTTTCTTTGGCTGCATAACAAATTATCACAAAGTCAGCAGTTTAAAATAACACCCATTAATTGGTACACAGTTTTGTGAGTCAGAAGTTCAGGCAAGAGTCTGGGGATGTAGCTCAGTGGTAAAGCCCTTGCCTAGCATGCTAAAGGCCTTGCATTCAATCCCTAGTACCAAAAGCAAAACAAAATAAGTCCCAGCACAGCATTATTGGGTTCTCTGCTTAGTGTTAAAGGTTGAAATCAAATTATGAGCCACATTGTGTTCTCATGTGGAGGCTTCAGAAAAGAATCTTTTTCCAAGTACATGTTGACAAATGTAAGATTTTCTCTATTGTTGAATCCCTATCATGTTTAGAATCTCTGATGTCTTCTGTCTCTTATCTCTAAAACTAGCTGTAAAGGATTTACATGAATATGTCAGGTCCAGTCATACAATCTGCCTATCTTAGGATCAAGTGATATGGACCTTAATTACGTGTGCAAAATTCCCTTACAGCAACACCTAGACTTGTGTTTGATTGAATTATTGAAAGAAAGTGAATGTATACCAGCCTACATAAATTGGAGGGGGACAGGCAATGTCAAATTCAGCCCACCATAGACTAAGACAAGGGAGAATATATAATAGAAGGTCAATGCCAGGGGAATTATAAAGTAGTGTTCATATATGTGCTAGATGTTTAAATATTGGATAGTATGCCTAGCTCATGAAGTTCTGTATGCTTAAAAATTAAGGGAAGAGAATAAAGATCATGGAACTCTTTAGGACTGTGACAGACTAAAGTTTAACAAGGAATGGTATAGGTACTGCCAAAAGTAGCCACAGGCAGATCAATGGAAAACTATTTTGCTGTTGGAACTAGTTTTCTAATAAATGTTGTTGTAAATGATAGGTAAATGTAAATAAAATATCAATGTAAAGTTGAATATGAACACAAGTAAATACATATAAATAAGTACTTTAAAAAAACAGAATATACATAAAACTGAATATGGCAGAGATAAGTTAAATTTGTGGAAAGTCATATTTTATGTCCTGTATGCATACAGACCATGCTTCATTCTTCAATACATCTCTACAGCAGCCAGCCCTATTTCAGAACACGTAAGGGGATTGATAAGTAGTTGTTAATTGTTTAATAAGTAACAATGCTGGGTTAGCCTTTAAAATTCACCTTGGTGTAGTCCATCTTATTTTTCAAAATTATTTTTCACTACTTTCCTACTTATACTTTATACAGCAAACAACAAACAACCATAAAGGCTCCCTTTCTCTCCAAACCCATTACCTCACTTTTGGCCCTGTATATCCTCCATGGCAGCAGCTACTATCAAATTTTTATCCATCCTTTAGGGCCCAACTTAAATGTCCCCTCCTTTACGAAGCATTCTTTGATTCATCACAGCTTTGGTGGAAACAATCTTTGCCACCTGAACTCCCAGAGCATCTTGTTTAAACTTACAGTGCATGTCACTGTCTACCTTCTACTATGGTTATTAGCATTCATGTTGTTGCTCTTCCTACTTGCCTGGGTCTTTCTTGAATAGTAACTTGATAAATGTATATTGACCAGACTTTTGCATTTCAGATTACCTGTGGTGTCTGGCAGAATACCCAGCACTATAAATACTTAAAACCGTGCATGAACCTATTGAATAACTGTGTCTTTGGCCTTAATCAGAGTGGTAAAAGCAAGGCAAAAGAGCTGGGCACCGTGATGCATGCCTGTAATCATCACAGCTCAGTAGGCTGAGACAGGAGGATCGAAAGTTCAAAGCCAGCCTCAGCAAAAGCGAGGCACTAAGCAACTCAATGAAATCCTGTCTCTAAATAAAATACAAAATAGGGCTGGGGATGTGGCTCAGTAGTGGAGTGCTTCTGACTTCAATTCTCAGTACAAAAAAAAAAAAAAAGCAAGGCAAAAGAAATTAATATTAAGATTTATATAGTGACATCCTTAGCTATATCAAAAAGTTAGCTTTAATTAAAATTACATTCCACAGAATTGTTTCTCAAATGTTCCCCAAGTGTAGTTTCAGCACTGCACTAAGCAAACTCTTTGTTAAGCATAATCCCCACACATGCACAGGCTTGCATCATACCTAGGCGCCGCCAGCTGGGATCATGTTAATCACTAAGGGAAGTAAGTTTCTCCACATAGTCTGCCCCAAACCTCTCATAAAACCTCTTTTCCCCTGTAGCTTTCCAAACAAAGTTCAGCCACATTACCAGAGGGAGAGGAAGATATTTCCTTAAGAAAACAGTTTGTTTTTTTTTTTAAAAAAAGGTGTGGACATGAATCTGATATAGTATTTATTTGTCCCATGTTAGCACAGGTTGACATCTTCCTAAGGCTTTCTGTAAGTTTTGTTATAAGATATTATGGAAATACACAATGAATTAAATTCAGACATTATTCATATCCATCCCATGAGAGAAAATGAACACACAACTTTTTTCTTCAAATACCTGAGTTAAATTCTGGCTTACAAATTAAGTTTGATGTTGTCATTTAACCAATTACTTCAGTGCACTCAGAAATCAATGAAGTGATATAATTTAATTATGAATCATGCTCTTAAATTCATCACTTTTTTAGGAATTAAAGGCAACATTCACATGGCCCACTTGTGTACTACCAGTGCAGACACAAGTATATTCACATTTTTTAAAATATATTTTTTAGTGGTCAATGGATCTTTATTTAGATATGTGCGGTACTGAGAATCGAACCCTCTGCTTTCCACTTGCCAGTTAAGTGCTCTACCACTGAGCTACAACCCCAGCCCGTATATTCACATTTTTATACGCACATATGCCCAACACACATATTTACACATATGCACTTACCTTACAACAGGACATCACATGAATGTTTTTTTTTGGGGGGGTGGGGGGACTAGAGATTGAACCAGGGTGCTCTACCACATAGCAACATACATCCCCTTATTTTTACTTTATTAAATAGGGACAAATTCTCACTAGCTAGCCTTGAACTTGCAATCCCCCTGCTTTAACCTCCCAAGTTGCTGGGATTATAGAAGTGTGCCCCCACAGCTGGCTGCAACTGGACAGTTTCACACAGGAAATACAAAAGTGTAAAGTAAGAACTGTGACTATGAATTCTGGTGCTCGTGGTTTTTGAGTTAATAGCTGATTCCCTACATCATCAAAGCCATCCCAAGAAGATAGGCTAGACAAAATAGAAAGATCCCATCTGGACTAATCCAAAAGAAGGCAGTAAAATGAGGAGCAATGAAATAACAAATATATGAGACAAATAGAAAAAAATATGAGATGGTAGATTTAAAACCATATCAATAGTTACATTAAATATGAAAGGACTCTAACTGAAAGGCAGGTAGTTAGACTGGATTAAAAAAGCAGATTCCAAAATATCATTATAAGACACAAAATTTAAATATGATGATACAAAATTGGAGTGAATTGTGATATATTCTACACACATGTTGCATAATTTGGTCAACTTCATTTCCCAATTCTTCTTCTTTCCCTCCCCTTATCCCTCATTCTTGGTCTACTTCCACTTTTCTGATCTCCTTCCATTCACAATGGTGAAGTTATAGAGCCAACCTAAGTGCCCTTCAACAGATGAATGGATAAAGAAATTGTGGCATATACACAATGGAATATAACTTAATCATAAAGAAGAATTACTTTATGACATTTGCTGGTAAATGGATGGATCCAGAGACTATCATGCTAAGTGAAATAAGCATTTCCTCAAAAAAACCGAAGGTCAAATGTTTTCTCTGGTACATGGAAGCTAATCCACAGTAAAGGGCGAGAGGAAAAAAACTGAAGTTCAGTGGATTAGACAAAAGGGACTGAAGGTGGGATAGGAAAAGGAAAGAGGAAATTACTCTGACATAACTTTCCCATGTACATATATGAATATCCCACAGTGAATCTCAAGGCTGGAATGCACAATATTATTAGAATAAGATATATTCCATGTTTATATAATTATATCAAAATGAACTCTACTGTCAGATATATTAAAAATAACAAATAAAAACTAATATAAAAAAAAAGGGCTGGTGGACTCAGAGAGTCAAGGGTTGAATGTTTTCTCTCATATACAGAAGCCAGAGGAAAAAAAGAGGAATAAAAAAATGAAGTCCACAATGACTTTCATGCCAACAAAGAACAAAAACTGCTTTATTTCTTCCTTCCCCTCTTATGCTTTTTACATCCCTCTCTTTTTGCAGGTCTATAGCTAAGGCTTTCTATATGAAGTTGAATAGGAAAGAGGGGTAAGAAGGAAAATTCTTGTCTTATTCCCAAATTTAGGAAGAAAGAATCCAGTTTCCCACCATTAGGCATGCTCTCAACTATAAATGTTTTATAGGTACTCTTTATCAGATTTAGAAAATTCCTCTCTGTTACGATTTGAATTTATCCCCCAAAGTCCACATGTAGACAACTTGATCCCTGAGTTTATATACTAATGACATTTGGAGTTGGAGTCTTTGGGAAGTAATTAAAATTAGACAAAGTAATGAGGGTAGGGCGCTCATGATAGCTTTAGTGGATGTATAAGTGGATGAAGAGAGACCTGCTAGCTTGCTTGCTCTGTTTCCTTGTGTGACGGCCTCTACTATTTTGATGTAGCACGAAGACCTTGCTAGATGCCAGTGTCATGCTCCTGGAAATTTCCAGCCTTCAGAATCATGAGCTAAAAATAAACTTCTATTCTTTATATATTACACAGTTTGTAGTATTCCATTATAGCAACAGAAAACAAACTAAGACACTGTGTTTCTAGTTTACTGAGTTTTTTTTTTTTTTATTATAAATGGGTGTTGGATTTCTTCAAATGCTTTTCTGTATCCATGAATATGAACACATGATCTTTCTCCTTTAGTTTGTTGATGTGATGGAATATATTAATGATTTTTGAGTAATGAACCAGTTCTGCATACCTAGAATCCACCCTGCTTGGTTGTGGTAAAGTATACTGCTGCCTATAATTACTTTGAAATGTATTTTTAAAATTACATGGATAGAAGATTGTATATTTGAAAAATTTTGCAATAAAGTAGGGAAATTATAAATTCACAGGGGTAAGAACTATAGAACTGGAGACAAAAAAAAATGAAAGTGATTTGATTAGTACTGATTTTATTATTTTGGGCAAGTTTTTTCCCTCTTCAGTTATGAGCCTTCTGAGCATTGTTGAAAACATTTTAAAAATATTAGTGTGTTGGATATGGTGGCACACACCTGTAATATCGGCAGTTTGGGAGGCTGAGGCAGTTCAAAGTCAGCCTCAGCAACTTAGTGAGACCCTAAGCAAGAGGCCATTTAGCAAGACCCCATCTCAAAATAAAAAAATAAAAAATGGGCTGGGGATGTGGCTCAGTGATTAAGCACCCTGGATTCAATCCCTGCAACAACAACAACAACAAAATCAGTGGCAAATTCCCACTGTGTTCTACACATTCTTTATAATTCTTTAAAAATATGTTTCTGTTTTAAAACATAATTTCATAATTTCTGGTTTTGAGCATAAAGGTCAAAATTCCATCCAATATAACTGTTTTCACTAACGTTAGAAATATGCCTTCTTTCAACCCTGTTGCTTTTTCCCCCCTCCCTTGTTGACTTAAGAAATTTAGTTAAACACATAATTCAATTCCACAACAACTCACTCTATCTGTTCATCACCACTTGGATTTTGGGATGGTTTCTCTGATCTTGAAGTTCCATAAACAAAGCTACAAGCTTTTGCATTTGTAGTTGCACTTTTATTGCAACTCTCTGCAAAACATTTCCTTTTAAAAAGAAAAGAGGATGAAATTTCCCAGAATGGATGTTTTTAGTAAACACAATTCAAAATCAAACATCTAAGTCTAGAAATATCAAAAAGATATTGTCGCTTTTTTTTCAGTTACAATTATTTTCAACATTATTTAGAGTCTGACATTTCAAGTAAATATGCTTCATGTCCCACTATGTTCAAATTATTGTGCCTCATACTTTGCAACATGTTAACAATGAAATAAATATGGTCTTTGTCCTCACTGCGCACAGTCTTCAGCATTCAAACATCACCTTACCAAGGCTGTAAGAGCAACGCCATCTGAGGAAGGAGTAAGGATGGTGGGGCGGACTCTGTGGAGAAGGGGACATTTAAACTTAGATACAAAACAGTTTCAGGGGAAATGTTTTTTAGGAAGCGTTTTTCAGAGAAAAAGAACGAAGTGGATGTATATGGAGAAAAAAAGTTATTTTAAGGAATTGGCTCATACAAATTTTGGAGGCTAAGAAATCCAAAATCTATAGGGTGGACTGATAGGCTGAAAACCCAGGGAAGAGTTAATCTTAAAATTAACCATCAGAGCAGGATAATTGTGTTTTCATTCTTAGAGAAGAACTGAAGATTTTTAAGAGGGATAATGTGCAACAGGGATGATTTGTGAAACAGGGTCAATGAGAGGGAGGAGAGGGAGATCTATCTGATTAAGGAGTTGGCTAAAGAAAGTTAACAAGTGCCAGAAAGTTTTGAGATGAAGAGGAAAAAACTAAAAGTACTTCATGTCAGCTTTGACTTCTCAAATGAGAGTCTTGTTGGGGGCGGGGCTGGGGGCTGATGGCAGCTATAAGCACACCATGGAAACAAGGATGGAGTTTGAGGATACATGAAAGGATTAGGAAGGAATAGCATTCAGAAGAAACTTAATGTTTTAAGAAATGATGAAGCTGTTAGCTTTTCATCGCTGTGAAGAAATACCTCCAAAAAACCGACTTAACAAGAGAAAACACTTTTTTGGGCCACATTTTCAGAAGTTCATGCCCTGGTTGCCTGGCTTCCTTGTTTCTGGGCCTGGGGTAGTACATCATGATGGAAGGTTATGGTGGAGGAAAGCTGCTCAGTCAATGACATCCAGAATGCAGAGAGAGGGAGGAAGGGGCTGGGGACAAGGTAGAGTCCCATGGGCACATCCTTCAGGACCCATTCCTTCCACGAAGTCCCACCGCTTACAGTTCATTCACTTCTGAATCCATAGATGGATCAATACACTGAGGAAGTTAGAACCCTCACAATCCAGTTACCTTCCCAAAGGCCCCTCCTCCGAGCACTGTGGCAGTGGGGACACAGACTTCAACACGTGAACCCCTTAAGGACATTCCAGATCCAAACTGTAACAGAACCTAAGTCAGATCTCTGTTGTCTGTCTCACTTTCTCTGTCTTCCAACATGATCTCAAAAGAGAACAGCTATAGAATTACACTAGCATGAATTTGAAGTCCAAGAACCCATTCATTAACCCATCATGAGACCTTGGGCAAGTTATTCAAACTCTCATAATCTCCATTTTAAGGAGTACATACCATTATCTGGTGGGAAGTGTCTAGGACAGTAGGTTGTACCCAACCAAGGGTGACTTTGCCTCTCCAGGAACATTTGGTGTTGTTAAGAGATATTTTTCATTGTCACAACTGAGGGTTGGAGTAATGCTATTGGCCTCTAGTGGGTAGAGGCCAGGAGTGCTGCTAGACATCCTACAGTGCACATGCAGCCCCCTACAATGCCCGAGACATTATAAATGTTGAGTCAGTGTTGATTTCTGTCTGTGTATTAATTTGGAAAACAAATAGAATAGAATTTTCCCCACAGTGGGCACATCTGAAGGCTTGTTTTGGGAAATCTTAAAAAATTCTCTTGTGTTTGAAGAAGATCAAAGTGTAATTTGGAAAAAAAAAAAAAGAAGGAAACTCTGTCCAGAAATTCTTACACAAATAAAACACAATATCAACAATAACAACAAAAACAATTCAAGAATCCTAATGTCTATCTCCTGGTTGTTCCTTTGGTAAAGCTCTGGGCTCGGGAATGCTCTACTTTCTTTTTCTTTTTAAATTTTATTTATATAAAATAGTGGAATACATTACAATTTACAATTCTTATTACACATATAGAACACTATTTTTCATATCTCTGGTTGTATACAGAGTATATCACACCAATTTGTGTTTTTGTATGTGTACTTTGGATAATAATGATCATCACATTTCACCATCATTTATAACCTCAGGCCCCTTCCCTTCCCCTCCAACCCCTCTGCCCTATCTAGAGTTCCTCTATTTCTTCAATGTTCTTTCTCCCTATCCCACTATGAATCAGCCTCCTTATATCAAAGAAAACATTCAGCATTTGCTTTTTTGGGATTGGCTAACTTCACTTAGCATTATCTTCTCTAATTCCATCCATTTACTACAAATGCCATGATTTTATTCTCTTTTATTGCTGAGTAATATTCCATTGTGTATATATGCCACATTTTTTTTATCCATTTATCTATTGAAGGGCATCTAGGTTGGTTCCACAGTTTAGCTATTGTGAATTGTGCTGCTATGAACATTGATGTGGCTGTGTCCCTGTAGCATGCTGTTTTTAAGTCCTTTAGGTATAGACCAAGGAGAGGAACAGCTGGGTCAAAAGGTAGTTCCATTCCCAGTTTTCCAAGAAATCTCCATACTGCTTTCCATATTGGCTGCACCAATTTGCAGTTCCACCAGCAGTGTATGAGTGTGCCTTTTCCCCACATCCTCACCAACACTTATTGTTGTTTGTCTTCATAATAGCTGCCATTCTGACTGGAGTGAGATGAAATCTTAGAGTAGTTTTGATTTGCATTTCTCTAATGGCTAGTGATGATGAACATTTTTTCATTTGTTGATAGATTGTATATCATCTTCTGAGACGTGTTTGTTCAGGTCCTTGGCCGATTTATTGATTTAGCTCAGTTGGTAGAGTGCTTGCCTCTAATGCACAAAGCCCTGTGTTCAATCTCCAGCACTACCACCAAAAAAAAAAAAAAAAAAAAAAAAAAAGATCATTTAAAAATGTAGTGCTCTACTTTTAATGTACTGCACTCTATAAGCCAACCTTTGATGGAAAGTTTCAAGTGACTTGGGTTTACATTTATAAATACATTTATACATTTTTCCATACATGTGATATATTTTAGAATGAAACAGAGAACTCAGCAAAACAAAGGGTCAAGTTTTATCCAGTCTTAAGTGAAATTCCTTGGTGAAAAATAAAATATAATACCATGAAGCACTTCAGTACCATCATAGTACAGCCTTACCTGAAATATCTTAGTATCTCTGGTTGCTCCAAGAGTACAGATACTAAACAAAATATGCAAATATAAGGTGATTTTTAGTTCCTTCAAAACTACTTGTCCATATATTTGTTAAAAGTTCAAGTCTTTTCTAATATATTTTGGTGGGGTAGGGGGAAGGTAGTAGCACCTCTATAAATACATTAGCTAATCTTGCACTTATTAATGGTATTACAACTAAATTCACATTTTTTTTATCCATTTCTTTACATTGTGGGAAATATTAGAAAAGCAAAAAAAGATATCCACCCGCTCCCCCCCCAAAAAAGTTGCAAAAACTTACAAAAAGGACTTTTATTAAATTAAATGTGATCAGTTTTGAAAACATACTTTGATTTCAAAGGTAAGTTTTATTTATTTATTTTTATTTTATTTTACTTTTGTGGTATTGGTTATGAACCTATCCATGCTTCACCATTGAGCTATATCTCCAACCCTTTTTATTTTTTATTTGGAGACAGGTTCTCACTAAGTTGCCTAGGCTGCCTTGGAATTTTCGATCCTTCCCCCTCAGACTCTGGAGTCACTGGGATTACAGGCATGGGCCACTGCAGCTGGCTGAAGGAAAGTTTTAAAGGAAGTCAATTAGCTAAAAATAGGATGAGGGCGAGCCTGTATGTGGACCCTGGTGCCTGCTCACTGGATGCAGCCCAGAATTCCTTTGTGGGCCTCAAGTAACTGATCAAAGTAGGAAAAAGAAGAGGGGGCCATTATCACTGGAACTGGGAAGAAAAGTATTGGTAGGGAGGAAGTTAAGGCCATGGCTGAAACCATCAATCAAGTCACCTTGGGAAGCAGGAGCTAAGAGTGATTTCCAATAGTACTAAATACAGACACTGCCTTTTGTGAAGACCTACGTGGATATTCTTTTATCTGATCCTAATAACATCTTTTTAGAGTTAAGATTCTTATTTCCACTTTTCAGTAAGAAAAATCAAACAGAGAGAGAGATTAGGTAAATCATCTGTGTTCCCCCAGTTTATAAATAGCTAAAGTAGAACTAAGACTTAATATCAGAGAAATGTTGAAATGACTGAAAAAATAGACCTCGATTCATGTTCGTCTACAATGAAAACATACCTAGAGTGGGTTTTAAAAAATTAATGTATTTTATTTTTTATTTTTAAGTATTTTTAGTTTACATATTGTGGGAGTTTTATACAACTTTTATAATTAATCTGCAATATAATAAAATTAAAATCAATTGGAATTCCTAAAGTTCTATTACAATTTCATGTAACATTATAAGTCTAAATACACATGCAATTTGACAGAAATAGTCATACATTCTTTAAAAATTCAAAGACTTTTAAAATATAGATTTTTTTTTGCTTTCTCCTTATTGCTTTTTCCTCTACTTACCTCCACATTAAAAATATAATATTTTCTGTAACTTTTCCTTTATTTGTAATAAAACACACACATATATACGTATGTATGAATATCCACATATACATACATATGTTGCTTCTCTGTCTGTGGGATCATCTTATATGCCATTTAACTACACTCCAAGGAAATCCATCCAACACAGCTAGTTTGGATCTGATTTACTTCTGATGATGGCAGCATAATACCCTACAGTATGGATATACCAGAGGGTATTCAAACCATTTTCCTTTGATGGACCTTCGCTTCATTTCTGTGGTTTTTGTTTGTTTGTTCGTTTGTTTTTGCTACTATACAAAAATCATTGCACTAAATATTCTTGTATGTGACCTTGGTTTATTCTAAGCTGTTCCCTTTCCTTTATTTATTTCTCATTTTCAGTCATTAGCTCACTCAGTTTTATCATTGGAATCTGTCCTCTGTCCATCTCCAGAGCTGTTGCCTAGTTTTAAGTGTCATGAGATATAACTGGAACTATTACAACTTGTAGTTGCTCTTCCAACTATAAGCTTAATCTTCTATCTCACCTCTTCTCTCTCTCTCTCTCTCTCTCTCTCTCTCTCTCTCTCTCTCTCTCTCTTCATACTGCTTTTGGGATTGTCTTTATGATATGCAAATGGACCTTATCTTTTTTGGTAGCCCTTAGCCCCAAAATAGTACAGTTGGCTAAGAAGGAGAGAAACAATAATGCTGTGGAGATAAGTAGAAACCAGGATTCAAACTGGATGCAGAGCTGACAATAGGAGTGGTGACAGGCTTAAGCTCAAGAGGGCCAGTTCCATCTTAACTGCTACCTCCTGCTTAACTTCAGCTGATGATGGCCCATGAGGCAATGTGGACCAGACTTGCCTGATCTTATTTTTCCCCAAAAGCTTAGAAATCAGTTTTATAGACTTTAATGGAAAACTTTTGATTTATTGGTCACACCAGATATCTGTGATCTGAATCATCTGTCCCACAGGATCAAATGTGGCTCAGTCTATTTGTGATTTTCATTTCTCACTTTCTCTCCTCACACCCATCATAATAGCCACATAAAATAACATGTAATTCCCAGAATTATCAGACTCTTCTAAGACCATTTATTTTTTTCATGCACTGCCATATATTTGTGGATGGTCATTCCCCATTTGTTCATCCTCCACGAAGTTATTTAAATGTTATAAAGATTGTATGATTTAATTAATGCTTTGTCTCTGGATCTACTCAGAATCTTGGGAGAATATGGAGAAAAGGAAAGTGTTATGGTTTCAATCTGAATTGTCCCCAAAAGGCGCATGTGTTGAAGGCTTGGTCCCCAGTGCAGCCATATTCAGAGGTGGAGCTTCTAAGAAGCACTCAGAGTGCTTGTCTAGCATGTGCAAAGAATCAGTCCTCAGAACCAACCAACCAACCAAACAAACAACAACAAAATGAATAGCCTTTATTCTTTGTGGTTGGATGCATGAGGTTTGCTCAGGTTTGACCTTGATAAACATCTTCACTGAAGCCTTGTTCATGTCCTCTAGTGATTTATCCCCATTTCCAGAATAACAACAAAAATGTAGTAATAATAAAAAAATCCCCAAAACTATCATGAATTTCCAAGTTTGAGATATAAATGATTCTTCTCCATTAGTCCCATTTTCCATTCCTATGAATTCAGTTTATAAGAGTCTCTATCTTTCAGCAATGCCTTGTGAAATCCTGTCCCCATCAGACTTTCTGGTTGGGGCCCAGTGTTCATTCTGGCCACATTCCCTAGAGTTCATGTCCTTTGCAGAATTTTTACTTATGATGGTCTAGGTTAAGTCTTAGTGACTTCTGTGAGAAATACAGTTTCTTTTGATAATCTCTAAACTACAGATGAGAATGATAGATAATCTCTTGATTCTGGTTCATTTTTAAAGACCTTTTAATTTTTCTCAGTTAACAATTATTAGACATCTAATTTACAGGTACTGTACTTGGTGCTGGACATACAAAAGTTTACCTGCCTGTGAGGCTTTCACATTTCTATTCAGGAGGCATACATAGAAACAAATTATTCAAAAACAGTGTAACAAATATCCAGACCCAGTGTATCCAGACCCAGTGTATCCAGACCCAGTGTTTCCAATGTTGGAAAGATCAACATTGCCCATGAGACAGAACAGGTACAAATGGAGGAAGGCTGTACCATAGTGGCTCCAAGGAATCCCACTTTCAGATTTCTTTTGGGAACATGTTATTGCTTCTCCTCAAGCCACATAGAAAAAGTAATAACATTAATGTGGGTTTGTGGAGAGTCAGTAACTGTTTCTCAAATTAGCTGGTCATAGGTAGCTTCTATAAGAGTTAATCTAACTTGAGGACAAATATTACCCTATCTTTTTTTAAAATCACATTTGCTTAATTTTCTTTTTCTTTGCCATAGCCAAAGGATCCTGAAGTTTTGAACATGTAGAACATTATTACCTAATGTATGAAATGGGATTAAAAGTTAACAGGGAAGATTCCAGCCACAAGTTATGAACCTTCTGCAAGGATGAGTTGTCACTTAGACCTTGACCATGAACCATGAAACATCTCCTCTTCCTGTCTTTCCATAGCTAAAACTTTCCAAGTACATTTCCATTACAAAGTAGATTTAGCCAAAGGGAAGTATTGTATATTGGTCTGTGTTTCTTAGGAAGTCTAGAAAAAAGCTAAGTGGTACTGTCTTGTTCATAGTCTGGTCTGACAGTGGTAACCACTTTTCTTCTATTGAGGTCAGAATGTCCCTAAAGACTTGAAATGTTCAGAGCCTCTTGGTCCCATATCTCTTGCTCCCATTAAACTTCACCTCTCAAAAAGGATAGGTGATTGTAAATTCTGTTGGTACATTAGTAAAGGGCTTGTGTTGTATTAAGAGTAATTTGAAGCTGTGTACAGTGGCACACACCTGTGATCCAAGCTACTCTGGAGGCTGAAGCAGGAGCATCAGAAGTTTGAGGCTAGCCTGGGCCATTTCATGAGACTTTATCTCAAAATTTTAAAATGTCTGGGGATAGAGCTCAGTGGTAGAGAATCTGCCTAGCATGTGCCAGGCTCTGGGTTCAATCCCCAGCACATGCATGCGCGTACACACACACACAAAAGTAGTTTGAAAAAAGCTTCAGTCATTATAGACATAATATTTGAAGACTAAATCCAGGAGCATGGGGAAAGAGGGTTATAAACTTTTCTATGAGACTTAAAAAATTTTTTTAAAAGATAGCATTCCTGCCATTTTTCCAAAAAGAAGAATGGCATCATCTAAAGAGACTGAAAAAGGAGGGCAAGGAAATTTTTCAGCAACTCAAATAAAGTAAAACCAGAATGGCTAATATACAGGAGATATTAAGAGGAATGTATGAGGAGCTGAAGGACATATGCCATATACCAGATGTGGAGTTACTCCATGCTCCTGGAGACACACTGCAGAGTCTTGAATCCATGAAGCTGTATGCAGCCCAGCCTGTGAATCCAGAACTCAGTGCAGGGCCCATCACTAGACTAATCAACAGGCTTAACTGCTTCCAAGTTGATATTACTCTGTATCCAAGAGAGCCAACAGTCTTCCTGTATGGAGAGTTGAGAAGTATGAATGTTGGATGTAATCCTCAAGGTGCCTCCTGGATCACTCCAATGTCAGAATGCTTTCTTGTCTGGGGTATTTAGAATTTTACCACTGGCAGATATTACTGGGAGGAGGATGTGGAAGACTCTTGGAACTGGGCTTTTAGAATGTGTAAAGATTGGAAAGACAACAGACATGACAAGATGGATGAGATAGAGAGACTCTTTCTTCTTGGATGTGTTAAGGAGAGTACTCTCTTTACCACCTCCCACTTGTACTTTAATATGTACCAAGGTCCACTGGCTAAATAGGAGCATTCCTGGATTGTGAAGGTAGAACCATGAGCTTTATGAACGTAGCTCAAAGTTCTCCGATATACAGTATTCCTTCCTGTTCCTTCTGTTCCCATCTCAAGTCTGTCTTTTTGCTGTACCTGACATACCTAAGGACTCTGCCCCTATACCATGGGAAATACAATGTGTAAGGAAGCCCTCTTTCTTAGGTCTTATCATACATGACAAACAGATTATATTTTATTAATTTTAGGTTCCTTCTACTGTTGTGAAAACCTATTTACTGTGTTATTAATTATGGTGATAGTATTAAAAGCCCATATACTCTTAAAATTTACATTTTTTAATTTGTTCACTTGGGGAATATAATTATCCATGATACATGAAATAGAACATATTCTCTGGTTTAACTTTATTTATGAACAGTCATGAAATGAAAGAATAGATAATGGTTGATTGAATAAAGTTAAAATTCAATGTAAGAAAAAAGAGGTAACATTCCTTACAATGCATTATTTCCTAAAATGGTAGGAATTACACTGTATAAGCTATTAATTTCCATATGGAAATCTGGTTGGGGAACATTGAAAAATGTAGAACCATGGTAACCACCAGAATGGGGAACCAAATAGGTTGGGGATGGGTATAGAAATTGCTTGTACTGAAGTCCTTCCTTTCCTTGGTACCCATCCAATTTGGACTGTTTTTTTCTTTTGAATTCTAGATATTTTTACTATTGATAGAACCGATTAATGCTCTGTTTGCTACAAGAAAACAATTTAAGTAGCGTGTGTCCTTGATTTTGAACATATAATGAACATTTTAGAGAACATGTAAACATGTAAAAAATACATCTAAAGCCTATGTTCAAAAAAAGAAAGAAAGAAAGAAAGAAAAAGAAAGAAAGAAAGGAAGGAAGGAAGGAAGGAAATGAAATTGCTTGCTTGCACTGGATTTCAGAAAACCTGAGGGGATAGAGTAAACTGGGAGAAGGAATCCACCATGTTAAGAGAAGCCAGAATCCTGGAACCAGAGAAGAAGTAAATGTCAAACATCAGGACCAGATCAAAAGTCAATCTGGTACTATGATAACCTGGACTAGAAATAAAGTGCAAAGGGCTTTGGGATCAAAGTCTCAGGAAGGGACCATGAACATGTGAGAGCACTGGAAGTCTGTTTTATGGGATGATGATGGGAAATGTTCACTAAATTAAGGAATCAGACCTGTATCCATACCATATCCCACTGGATTTATACAGCAGTAAAATTCCCCAAATGTTTGAGAGTTGTAGACAATGAAGCTCTTCTAGCTCACCATCTCAGTTTACAGGTGAAGAAATTGAGGCCCAAGGTACACAGTGTCAGACAGGATTCCCATTCTGAGTTCTGGGTTTTCTCCTAACTTCCTCACATTCCATTTGGTAAGAAAGAGTTTCAGAATCAATTCTACTACAAAAATTAAAAATTATCCAAAGACTTTAATTAAATGGGTAAATGCATGAATGAAAATTTCAAGTGAGAAAACAAAATTGTGTGTGTGTTATGATCTCATTCTGTTAAAAAATACATAAAAATCTGAGAAATGCAACACACCAGAAATAAACCAAGTGATAGGGGACATGCCAATATCTTTTGTTATAAGTACGTGTGTTCTTATTTGATGTCCTGGCCCTCAGGATGGAATTTGTACCCATTATTGTATCAGTTGCATCTTGCCCCAACCTGTCACCCAGGTAGTAGCTGATTGAAGAGTTCCTTCCTCACATAACCTCCACTCCACAGGAACACCTCCCCCAAGGAGAGGAACAAAAGAGGGCCAGAGAGAAAGGACAAGGTTAGAATTTTGTTTGAGACTTAGATGGGAAAGGACCTTAAAAAATACTAACCCTAAGTTGAAAAAGCCAAGATTAGTTTTCTTCCAATGGAGGGAAACTGTCTCGCTCCCCCTGGAGGCGGACTTGGATGCTTCCAGGGATGTCCCCACTATCCCGACTTGCGGTCCTGGGCCCTCCCATAGGGCCTGGGTTTGGTGGGAACCTTGGGCTGGAGGCGACCTTCGCTCTTGGCGCTGACACAAGTCAGATTGGCCCTGCAGGGTGGGTCCAGGGAGGCCAAGTCCCTAGTAGAGACTGGCTGGGACGAGTTTGGTTAGATACTTGGTTCCCAGGGACAGCTGAGTCCCCATAGGAAGCCCATGGGAAAGAGACTTCAGGAACAACTTTCTCGCATAACCCTCCCCCACTTAGAGTGTCATCTCGAGACTATTTAAGGGGTGCTACAGGGACAGACATCTCTCACGAACCCACTCATGAGCTTCCCCACTGTTGCTTAACCAATGCAGTGTGTGTGTGTGTGTGTGTGTGTGTGTGTGTGTGTGTGTGTGTTGGGAGGGGGGTGGGCAGGGACACTGGGGTAAGAGTTGATGGATCCACCCGCACCTTCAAGGACATCCCCCTCGGTTCTCTGGGCTCTTGCCCACCTCCTCCCCTCGCGTCCGCCCCGCGTCATCGCCCCCTTTCCCCTCCCATCTCCCCGCCGGCAGCTCGGCTCTCGCCTCCTCCGCAGTCTCTGCCCCAGCTCGGCAGCTGCCGGCTCCGGCCGTCCCAGGCCCCGGTCCACTGCGCCCCGCCCTCCTTCCGCGCCCGCGGCCCGCCTCGGCGGCTCTTTGATCCCATCGTGGCAGCGCCTGGGACCGGGAAATTCTTGTACAGGTAAGGATGGAGTCCCTGGAAGGGCGGGATCCCAGAAGCTGCACGTCTCCCCGAGACGCAGAACCCACGCGAGGACAGCTTCTTTGGAGGGCGCTCAAGAAAAGGCTCAAGCAGGGCACTTGCAGCCCTCAAAGAGGCCGACCACCCTTCCCCTGGGCGGTCCAGTGTGCACGGTTTAGCAGTAACAGTGTTTGCGTTGGAATACAAATGGAATTCTTTCTACTTAAGCAGTACCAGAGGGGACCCTCTTTATTTTTATGATTATTAACAGATGCCTCTGAGAAAGGTGTAAAACCCATTCCTGGAAAGTCTACTTTCATTGAAAACCCCTTTGGCAGAGTTAACCTTGAAAACCAGTGCTCCCCCCCCCGCCCCCCGCCTGGGCGCCCCCTTTATAATCAAGGTTGCTTGGGTCAGCAAAAGGAGCAGTAGAAACCGTTTAGAAAATAAGCAGCTGAAGTGAAATGGAAGTCGTGCTTCAAAATACCCTAGTGCCTCCCCTCACAAAAGGTGGGGGAGATGGATGAAACAAAATTGGCAAAAGTATTGATCATTGTTGAAGCTAAGTGATGGTCACACGGGTGTGTGTGTGTGGGGGGGGTTACACTTTTCTCTTCTTGGCTTTCCTATTCTTTTCTCTGGACTTTGTGTAGTTGAGATTTTCTACTGAAAAGTTTTTGAAAAGTTGCGGACAAACTCTTGCCTGATTGCTCTGATTTTATTGCACTCTCATTGATTTACAAAGAAGTTGCATATTATATCTAGCCCCCCTCTTTATTAACCTTTCTGCCTTCTGATATCAACTCTCATTTTATTCCAAGTACCTTTGTCTCTACAGAGAATTCTTAAAGTCATATTCTGCTGCCTGAAGAATTATGCTTAGAATCTGGCTTATTATTTGGAAGAGAGAATATTAAAATTCCAGCCAAATAAGACATCTAAGCTTAAAGGGGTGACCAAGCATCATATGGAATTTTATTTTTATTAGGAAATACTAGAGAAATGTCTTTAGTGTGAGAAGGGGTAGATATAGATACACCCCCTGCTTTTCTTCCAGACAGCTATGAAACCTGTGTGTTCTCAAGAGTCTTTTTCATGTTTTAAAATGAGATTGTTTAGTATAGTATGTGCTCATTTAATGTTAAACCAACTGCTATTGGGGGTTCATTTTCCCCCCAAGTAAATTATTGATCTTTCTGCACCCAATGCTGAAATATTTAACAACTATGTTACATTTTAACAGTAGAATCCGACTAGAATTTGGAAGGATGAAGCTACTTCACCTTAGCACTGAGTTAACTTTGCAGATGGAAACTTTGAGATGAAGAGGGAAGAGCAAAGTCAAGTTAGTGGTACACAAGTTAGTGTTTTATAATTTTAAAATAAAAGAATTAAAGACCTTCATATAGGTAACACTGATGGTGTGATTTGCTAAAAGCACTGTGACTCTAAAATGCTTTAAAGCCCGAAAATTTGGGAACCTAATACATTTACAGATATTCCTTGATTTCAAAGTCCAACTTGAAAAACACAAAGACAAGTCAGGAGCCATATGATGTGCACTTCATAAATCAGCAAATGAAAGCGCTTGCAGAGTTCCCTTGGGGTTCCTTTAGTGCCATTAAGTCCAAATTTGATTCACACACAGCACATCTATTGCATAAATTAAGATGTACATGTCCTGGAAAAATAGCTAAAAAACAAAGGCAGGTTTTATTTATTTTTTTTTATTGTGATGAGAAACAGAAGTTCTGGGGTACTGTAAAATAATCAACTGTGAAACTTTACCATCTTCCTTTCCCTTGAGCCCTGCCAAACTTTTAAAGCAGACATTACTTTGTCTCCATTCCTGAAACTAAACTTGAAAATAGTGCTATGGTATGATATTTTGAGTAGAAATTGGCACATTGTCAATGAATTTTCTTGCCATTTACCCTCAGCATAGACTCAGTGGAGAGCTTATCCTTTAGTAATGGATTATAAAGTATTTGATAAACATGTGAAATATTTGGCAGGTTCACGATTTTCCTTAGCGTTGAAATGAATTGCAGCACGTTTGGCTGACTGTTTAGCAGTGCTGTAGGTCATGGTGGAAGTGTGCTGGCACTGTAACTGTTTTTGGAAAACCACCTGCCAGAGAATTGTCTGGCTGGAGACAGCATTATCAGCCCTCAGTTCATCAGGATGGGCTCTGGGGCCTGTACGTGGGTTTTCTAAAGGTGATAAATTCCATATGTGACAACTGGTTAATATATTATTAGCCTCTTAGACCTGCCCCCTTCCTCCACCCCATCTCCCATGCTTTACAGTAAATTGTCACAGCTGAGTGGATGCAATTTAAATGTTTGCATTAGATTTGCCATGAGCAGGATGACTTTGCCATCTAGTGGTAGCAACACAGATAGCAAGTGGGTCCTACTCTGGAGGAGCAGGAAGGAAAACTTCTTGAGGATAATTGATTACTAAATAGTGTTTTCTCACTCATGGTTACTTTAGAGCTGGAAGAGAGCTTAGGAATTTATAGTTCAACTCAGTAGCAAAGAAGGATTATCAGAGATTCTTGTGACAAAAAGTCTTTAGAATAATGCACAGAATAGTTAGTCGGCATTTGATGAATAAACACATTTATCTACCCTGTTCCAAGTCTTGTTTTTCTCTAGCAGTACTGCTCCATACCACCATCAGGTCTTATCATGCTCTTTTGTTTTTAGTTCTTAAATTGAATGTCTGTACAATTTTTCTTAAATAGTTTCACGTGTGTTTAAGACCCATAAACCAAAATTCTTTTCTACTTCATATCACTTCCTAGTATTTCATTATTTCTAAACATCTAGGGCAGATAATTTTAGAAACTAGATTCTCATTTTAATAAATGTTTTAATTTCCTATTGCTTCTGTGACTAGTTACCAAAACTGTAATGACTTAAAACAACACAAGTTGATTATCTTACTTATCTGACGGTTGAAAGTTTGAAGAAGGTCAGCAGGACAGCTTCTTCTGGAAGTTCTAGGAGAGAATCTGTTTCCCTACCTTTGGCAGCTTGGAGAAGCCATTGGCATTCTGTGGGTCATGGGGCTGCATCTTTGGACCTGTGCTTCTTTACAGCTTAGTCTTATTTTGACCCACTTAATAAGGGTCCACATGATTATATAAGACTCACCTGGATAATCCAGGATAGTCCCCATATCTCAGAATCTTTAACTTACTCACATTTGCATCAGCTCTTTCACAGGGAGGAACACATCCACAGGTTTTGGGGATGAGAAGTGGATGACTTTGGAGGCCATTATTTGCATACTACACTGAGATATATATACACAGCAGTTAGAGATGCATGACATGCCTTATCACTATCTACCTAAATGGTTTGTTTTTTAGTTAAGAGTCAGGACTTCACTATGTTGCCCAGGCTGGCAAGGGATGCAAGGGATCCTCTTGAATCAGCCTCCTGAGTAGTTGGGACTACAGTCACACAACACTATGCCTGGATTTATGCCTTAGGTTTCCGCTCCTGGTGTTGGATCATCATCACCAACACCATTATTGCTGCCTTTTGTTGAGTCCTTACTGTGCTCTGGGCATGGTGACCTATATATTAGTTTTTAAGATGAAAAAAAAATCCCTTAAAATATAGGGCTAAACTAGATGATTTATTATGGCCTTTTCTAATCCTGAGACTTTCTGAAATAAGAATCAGTTTCTCCTCAGAGTACTCTAAAGCATTGTGCCTGTTTAACAGATGTGGAAAATAATCTTTGGATAGATTAGGCACCTTTGACAAAGTCACACTGCTAGTAAGTGGCAAACTGATTTGGTTTTAAAGTCTACTGGCTTCACAATCATCCAAATACCCCTGTTCTTATTCTCATCTTCGTTATGTCACTGACAATGCTATTTTCTCATCATTATATTACCACATACTTTTTTGCTTAAATATTGCTCCTGCCAGTGATTAACATTCAGTAAGGGATATGGTAACTCAGGAATTAAACTTTATAAATTATCTATTTTTTTTCTGCAACTGCTCTCCCAAACTGAAAGTAACTTTGAAGTTTTTAAAAAAAAATTTTTTACACAAATGGAGTACAACTTTTCATTTCTCTGGTTGTACATAATGTAGAGTCACATTATTCTTGGGGTAATAATGTCCATCTCATTCTACCATCTTCCCCACACACACATTCCCCCTCCCCACTCTTCCTTCTGCTCCATCCCAAGTTCTTCCATTCTTCCCTTGCCCCCCACCCATTATGGATCAGTATCCACTTATCAGAGAAAACATTTGGCCTTTGGTTTTGGGGGATTGGCTTACTTCACTTAGCAATGATATTATCCAACTCCATCGATTTATCTGTAAATGCCATAATTTCATTCTTCTTTAAGGCTCAGTAGTGACTGTGAAATTTTTACAAGTGTTTTCCAAAACATAACCCATATCTTTAATGCCTCCTTTATGCTTGTTTACTGTGACTCCTCTCCAGCTTGTAGCACTTTGCCTAAGGCATCATTTCTGCCTACAGTTATTTATAATATCTGGGTCAGACCACGAGGTTTCCCTGTTGTGTGAGAGTCCTTACTGAACAGGTGGAAGATGAAAGTAGAGGAGGAGATGAGCACATGTCTTCACATTTAGGTATGTGTGTAAATGTAGGCAGGGGTGTTGGGAGGGACAGTTGCTTGGTATCATGAATGGCTAAATAAAGGACAGCCAAAAAAGTGGTTATGCCATGACTGGTGTGTCCTAACATACACATTAGAAAGTTGGTGTGGGCCCTACAAGGTCATTGATCTGGCTGAATAGTGCCTGACCCACACCAGTCCTCCAGAAAATGTTTGATGGTTAATGCAAAATTGTGTCTTTTGTCAGCATACTATTACATGAGTATGGACAACTACCTCACTGTACATTATGGAGGGAGCAGGTGAAAAGAAAGGTTTAGATAAGTATGCATCTTTCCGCTAGTAAATGCAGTTCAGTGCAGGTCCTCTGGTGGTGAAGTCAGCATCTTCATATTTGTTTATATTTAGGACAAATAATTAATTTGAAATATTTAGTATAGTGAGCAACCATCTATCTAATCTTTCATTCATCTGCCTGCTCTACCTATAAACTATAAACTTCTCAAGGAGAGAAAGAGGGAAACTGAGCTATAGAGTATGATTATGTTATACTGTAGTCAAATTCTTTATACTCTACATATACCTTCTCACAAAGTTAGGTTTTTCTTTCACTGTAGATTGCTATCTTAGAGAAATTATTTTGACATTGACTTGGTTTCTTTTTTAAGCTGAGGACCTGATGAAGTTCCAGAATTCCTAATGTAGTTCCAGGCTATAAATGAGAACCTGGGAATGCAATTCAAGTGTTTTGTGGCTGTGTTTACTCACTTAAGTGTATTTAACCACACTTAAGTTTAATAATGATGAGAAAAATATAGTGCAAAGCCGCAGATATTTAGGGAAATGAGTAGTTAGGAAGGCATTCATTTGAGAAGTCTCTAAAGTGAAGCTGTCCTTGAACACACAAAACAGAATAAAGAAGAAGGGCATTTGAGAGTGAATTGGAAACTATCTTGAAATAAAAATTCAAGATAGTTAAATAAAAATATTTAACTGTAATACTGACTTTTTTGAAACTATATATTCTCTAATGTTGGCTCATGAACCAGTTTTAAAGTGATATAAATTCACCCACTAAAGCATAATAATTATAAAATAACATGTTGACTGCTTACTATGCTGTGGGCTTAGTGACAATTTTTTTTACAGATATTACCTCATTTAAATCTATAATTCACATTATTATTATCCCACTTTGCAGATGAGGAAAGTGAAACCTAGTGAGTTAATGAACTGCTTACATTCAAATACCCAGCAAGTAGAAAGATGGGAACTGCGCCCAAGTCATTCTTTGATCTTAGTCTTTGATCTGCACTTGTAACCATTATGATGGTATAGATACACGAGTATTCTAAACACTATCAGTATTCCACATTTATAAGAAATCATAAACAAACAACAGAAAAATGGCAATAAATCATCTCTTGTACTTATGTGTGGCCGTGTCTATTAATAGAGTAGGTACAAATGTGGAAGGTACATTTATGCCAGCATTAAAAGTTCCTATGACTACATAGGCAGATAGCCTTATTTCTCCCTAATCCCCTTCCAGTCCTTTTGGCTCCAGGATCTAACCCATAATCAACTTTGTGTACACTGACTCATAGTGGAGAGAAATGACTACGATCTCACTTTCATTAACCAAAATTGGAATTTGAAACCCTAAATTCAAGCCACCTGGAAACTGACAGTAAAGTCACAATTATAATAGAAGACAGGAAAGAGGAGAAGGTGGGGGAAGTCAAGGGAATATTAGAGTTTTCAAAATACTTAAGTTGTTACAAAAGGATCATGTCCCTTTAGGTCAGGGAGTTGGTGCTTTTCAGATGATGAGCATCTGTAGATGGATCCACTGAACTGTGGACTGCTCCATCAGTAAGAGCTATCGTTTACAATGACATTCTACCACAAGGCAAACTTAGATTTTTCCAAAAGAAAGTGTCCTTAAACACTTGTCCAATTTTAAATTACAGACCAAATTAGACAGGCTAACTAAAGCCATGTCCTCTTATTATTGTCATTTGAGGTCATATTACAAGGCACTGCCCTTCCTCTGCCCAAGGATAGATGTGGGCATGGCTTTTTTTCTGCAGTGAATTGAAGTGGAGTTCCCAACAGGGCTGGCAAACTGATGCCATTGCATGAAGCCTAACATTGGATGTTGAAGGCATTGCGTACAAGTCTACTGGATTTGATTTTTTTTCAGACATGTTCAACCACTTATATAAACCTAAGTTCTGTTTGTTCTTTATATCGAGTTCTGAGCCATTGCGTATTAGCAGTTGCCAACACAGAAAAGAGCAGAGTCAGTGTAAACTTATTTTGTACACAAAGATAAAACAGATGTTATTTGAAACCCAGTTAAACAATCATCCCTGGAAACATTGCCTTCTGGTAGAGCCAAGCTCCTGCACCCGGGCCTTGGCTGCAGCGTAATTCTCACACTTTACTGAGTTTCAGAATCATCTGGAAGTGTAGATGAAATATAGCTAGGAAACCCGCCCTCCTCTCTGCTAGGGGAGCTCCTAATAGTAGGTTTGGGTGGGCTCTGAGAATTGAGAATAAGTTCCCAAGTGATGCTGATGTTGCTGGTTCTGGGACTGTAATCTGAGAAGCACTGGTCTAACATATCCTTTGGTTGAGAAATCAAGATTGGGCTCTCTGGCTGGGCTTGTAGGTCAGTGGTTGAGCACTTGCCTTGCATGTGTGAGGCACTGGGTTCGATCCTCAGCATCACATTAAAAATAAATAAATAAATAAATAAAACAGGGATATTGTGTCCATCTACTACTAAAAAATATTAAAAAAAAAAGATTTGGGCTCTCAATCACTGTTCTCAACTGCTGGAAGGATATTTATCTGAGCACACACGTAGTGGGAAATATACCTATCTATTCATTGCTTTGTGCCAAGTATGGCTTGAAAGTGACTGAAGGGATTGAAAATTTCAAAAGTATTGGCCATGATCTTTGATTAACATAACAGACTGAAAAACCACTATAACATATTTAACCAACAAATGAAATTACACTTGATACAACTGGACTCTGATGGGCCATTCTGAAAAGTCTGGCTACAGAACTATGTTGAAGGACACATGTTTTATATGTTAAAGAATATGGGGAATTCTATATTTGATATCCCTATTCTAATACAATGATTTGCATAGTAAAAGATCATCTCGTCAGTTATCACTGACAAGATAATCACAAACTGCCTTTCTAATCCCTGACTAGTTAAAAAGTTGTAAGACTAAGATAATAGTACTAAAAAGGAAAGAAAGAAAGAAAGAGAGAGAGAGAAAGAGAGAGAGAGAGAGAGAAAGAAAGAAAGAATACCTAACTAGGGAAGCAGTTCCACAGAATCATGATTTATACAGCCTCTATTTTTGTCAACAAATGCTTTTTATATATTTATTACCCCATAGATCATTAATATCATGTGTTCCAAAATACAAAGTGAGATTATTTCTCAGTATGGGTAATTGGTGACTTTAAGTCCTTGTTATATACCAAACTTTAGTCTTTGGTATATTAAGCACATCAGAATGAACAGTTGTCATAAAATATTAAATGAAAAACCAATTTAAGATAAATTTGTGTCTTACATCAACAAATTTCCTTGACTGACACTTAAGAACAAGTGTATGTTGATCTCAGGTTGTGGCTCAGTGGTACAATGCTCACCTAACATGTGTGAGGCCATGAGTTCCATCCTCAGCATCACATAAAGAGAAATAAATAAAGGTATTGTGCTCATCTACAACAGAAAAAATATTAAAAAGAAAACAACAAGTATATGTTTATACATTTCTTTTTTTTCTATTTTTAAGGACAAAATTGAAGAACAAAATGGAGAATATGCTACTTTGGTTGATATTTTTCACCTCTGGGTGGACTCTCATTGATGGATCTGAAATGGAACAAGATTTTATGTGGCACTTGAGAAAAATACCCCGGGTTGTCAGTGAAAGGACTTTCTATCTCAGCAGCCCCACATTCGAGGCAGATGCCAGGATGGTGGTAAACAGAGTGTGTGGCATCGAATGCCAGAAAGAACTCCCGGCTCCTGGCCTTTCTGAATTGGAAGATTCTCTTTCCTATGAGACTGTCTTTGAGAATGGCACTAGAACCTTAACCAGGGTGAAAGTTCAAGGTTTGGTCCTTGAGCCAACTCAGAATAGCACTCCAAAAGAAGCAGCGGTTAGGAGAAAGAGACAAGTGTATGGCACCGATAGCAGGTTCAGCATCTTGGACAAAAGGTTCTTAACCAATTTCCCTTTCAACACTGCGGTCAAACTCTCCACGGGATGCAGTGGCATCCTCATTTCCCCTAATCATGTCCTCACAGCCGCGCACTGTGTTCATGACGGAAAGGATTATGTCAAAGGTAGCAAAAAGCTAAGGGTAGGATTGCTGAAGATGAGAAAGAAAGGTGGAGGCAAGAAGCGCAGAGGTTCTAAGAGGAGCAAGAGAGAAGCTGAGGCCAGTGACCAAAGGGAAGGTACCAAAGTGAGTCTGCAGGAGAGACCCACGAGAAGAGGGAGAGTCGAGTTTGGTCGGGGTCAGAGAGTGGCGGAGGGAAAGCCTTCCTTCCAGTGGACGCGGGTCAAGAATACCTATATACCAAAAGGCTGGACGAGAGGAGCAGGTGGGGATGCGGCCTTGGACTATGACTATGCGCTCCTGGAGCTGAAGCGCGCTCACAAGAAGAAGTACATGGAACTAGGAGTCAGTCCGGCCATCAAGAAGATGCCTGGAGGAAGGATCCACTTCTCTGGCTTTGATAATGATAGGGCTGATCAGTTGGTCTACCGGTTTTGTAGCGTGTCTGATGAATCCAGTGATCTCCTCTATCAATACTGCGATGCTGAGTCGGGCTCCACGGGCTCTGGGATCTATCTGCGTCTCAAAGAGCCAGACAAAAAGTACTGGAAGCGCAAAATAATCGCGGTCTATTCAGGCCACCAGTGGGTGGATGTCCATGGGGTTCAGAAGGACTATAACGTTGCTGTGCGCATCACTCCGCTCAAATATGCCCAGATTTGCCTCTGGATCCACGGAAATGATGCCAATTGTGCTTATGGCTAAGGCAAAGCTGATACAAAGTTATATATCATCTAAGTCGCAAAGAAAACCTATTCTGTTTATCCTTAGTGAGATCACTTCATAGGATATGCTTGGAATGGAATCTATCAATAGCATTTGAGCATTTTTACAATTTATTTTCTCACAATTTAGGAGATTTTCATACATTTAAAAATGTGTAAGTACAGATATTGAAACTAGCGGGGCACTTGAGTGCCAAGTATATACTCTTTACATGGTGGTAAGTTTTATTTGTGGACAAATTTTTGTTTCTTTCTGCCTTCTTAGAAATTAGACATTTTAAAACTTCAAACTTGTACATTAATGTGATTTCTCAATGGACTTATTTTTAGGGCCCTAATAGGATGCCAGTTGTGTGTAAAATGTGAAACTGCACATACAAAGGTATGCAGTAACACAAGGAAAATCAGGAACAGAGAGGAAGATTTGCAATTTGTACTACACAGAGGTGGATCCATTCAGCTCCTGCCCTCAGAATTTATACTGTTTTTCTGTTGGGTCTGAGAAGTTTAGTTTTTTGTTTGTTTGTTTTTAGAATTACAAATCAGAAGAAATAAGTTTTATAAACTATCAACTACAGCTTTAAACAATAGCAACTGCAGTATCTATTTAAAAATGGGGAAAATACTTTGTTTTATAAAATAAAACTAGTTTAAAAATAGGAAAGCTGAGACATTTGAAGATCTTAAATTTTTTAATACTCAAATATGAAATTTTTATATATGCATAGGGAAAACTTTTTACAAGTTATGAATCATGTATCCAAAGCCACATCATTTTATGCTATAATCCTACTTGTGTAAGGTGCTATATTTTTAAGACAAGGAATTCTGCAGTCTTTTCCTAGAGAGATCCTTTTCCCTCTTGACAAAATTCAGCTTGCTTTCTTCTTTTTTGTGTGAGGCTGGATGTTGAGCCTAGGGCCTTTTGCATGCCAGGCAAATGCAACACAGAGCTATACAACCAGCTTCAAGTTCAGCTTTCTTAATAGCACCATAAGTGCTATTTTGGCGAGTTTTCTGATTAGTAATTTTAGATATTAAAGGTATTAAAAAGAATATAATTTACAAATAGGATTTTTTAAAAATGTTCTAGCCATCTACTTTAGGGACCAAGGCTGTACACATACTCTGATTATCAAGTGGCATAAGCAGCCAGAGTCCAGCAGCTGCCCTGGGATAAAACATAGAGCTGGCACTCAATACATATTTTTTTGAATTCATTAAACAACTCTTTGACTATAAATGACTGTAAAAAAGGGTTAGTTCAGGGAATTATGCTTAAAGACTTTTAATGACTTAAAATTGAGTGTGTCCTTAAAAATTTAGGAAATGCAGGTCTGATTTTTGGTCTGTTTTTCCTGGCAGTTTCTAGAGTCACGTTCTCTTTTCTCATGACACACAGAGTCACTAATTCTGCCAGGGCTACAAATTCATTAAAATTAATTTTTAAGATATGCCCTAAAATAATGAGAGGCTATCCTTTTGATTAGTATGCAAAGGAATATTTGATTAGGTTATCATACGTGATTTTTGTAAATGATACCCAAAGTAGCTGAAATTCAACACAAATGCATATTATTTTATAATGTTTGTTAAAAACAATTCAATAAAAATTTATAATAAATCAGTTTTATCTCTTACTGTATCTATATATGTGTTTTACTTAAGGGTTTTAGAAAGTATTAGTTCATTTAATTAAAAGTGATTCTATTTAAATCTCACTGAACTGTATTTTGTAATTGCTTCTAGTGATTCAGAGCTACCAACTCAAAAGTTTTGGTTAGATTTTTTGGGGGGACACAGCTATGTGATTACTGCAACCAAAACTATTTCAAGGTGAATTCTGCGTATTGACACACTTGCAAACACACACACACACACACACACACACACACACACACACAAAATCTTCATTTTGATTCTTCTTCATACATAATTTCTGAGGTTTGAGTAAATTCAGAATAATGTAGCATGCTTAGTAAAATAGGTGCTTAGGGTTAAAATATTAATATATGTAATTTTCTTAAAATAACCATTCAATATACTTTTCAAAAATGTAAATTTTAAGATGGGTACAATGGCACATGCCTGTAATCCCAGAAACTCTGGAGGCTGAGGCCAGAAGATTTTAAGTTTGAGGCCAGCCTCAGCAATTTAGTGAGAATTTGTTGCAACAAAAAATAAAAGGGGCTGGGAATGTAGTGGTAGAGTGCCCCTGTGTTCAATAATTCCTAGTACTGCAACACACACACACACACACACACACACACACATATACATGCACACACTCGTGTGTGTGTGTGTGTGTGTGTTTGTGTGTGTATAAAATTTAACTCATTTGATTTGAAGATATCTTGTTGATTCTTACATACTCTTCTCTTTTCAAAAAAAAAAAAAAAGATCGTGTATTTTATATGACCTCTTTGGGACCACTGTTATGTATGACATTAACTAGAAGGTCTTGCTTCACATTGTTTTCCTATAATACTTATTATATTTGAAACAGAAGGTTAAACTAAATCTATTTCTCTAAACAAATATTCACATATGCCTACTGTGCACAAAAGACTCTACTTACTTGTCTGCTTTGAGAATCTTATCAGTGGTTGAATTCAAATAACTTTACAAAACAACTGTAATTTAAAATCGTGGAGATTTTTTTCCTTTACATAAATAACATTTCACTTTGATAATTCTTTTTCTTCTCAGATGGATTTGTGGGCAGAAGTAACTTAACATATTTTTCCTTTCTGATGTGCTACCTAATTAAATCCAAAGTTTATATTGAAAAAGATTTATATATATATATATATATATATATATATATATATATATATATTATTTATATATACTGTATATATGACTGACTTAGTAATTTGGGCTGCTTTAACAAAGAATATCAGGCTCGAAATATATAAACTACAGAAACTTACTGCTCACAGTTCTGGAGGATGGGAAGTCTAAGGTGAAGGCACCAGCAGATTCGATGCCTGGTGTGGGCCCCTCTTCATAGATGGTGACTTCTTGCTGTGTCTTTACGAGGTAGCAGCTTGAGTTCCCTCAGACCCCTTTATCTAGGTGAAGCCCTCATGACCCAAATCCTTTCCTAAGGTCCCACCTCTTATATCATCAGGATGGGAATTAGAATTCAACACAGGAATTTTGGGAGGACATATTCAGACTATAGCAATAACTAAGATCAGAGTTGTTCATAAATTTTTACTTCCTCTTTTTTAATTGGGTCTCCCAGGCTGGCTCAAACTCCAGGGCTCAAATAATCCTTGTGCCTCATTCTCTGAAGTAGCTGGAATTACAAGCATATACCATCACATCTGGCCAATTTTTATACTTATTTTTTGTACATCAAATAATTCTTTGAAATTATTATTTCAAAGAGGAAATTTCAGCAATTCAGGGACCTACCGAGCAATCAATTCCAGAGTTCCTGAGATTCTGAAAGGTAATGAAAGGAAGCCTCTTCCTGTTTTAGGCATTTTTCCTTCACCAGCCCTGTCCTTCCTGCTGAGAGGAGTCAAGGCTTTTTGTTTTTTTTAAAAAAACTTGTGCTTTACTTAGAATTTAAATTACTTCTCCTGATCCAGACTCCAGATGAAGAAGAAGAAGAAGAAGGAGGAGGAGGAGGAGGAGGAGGAGGAGGAGGAGGAGGAGGAGGAGAAGAAGAACACAAATTTTAGGATATAGAAGAAAAGAATAATACTAGTGTACACTGGAAAGAAGGTCTAAGAGGATACTTTTTTCCTTAAAATTACTTTGAATGAATTAGTTGTTCAAGAAATTTGCAATTGATGATTTTAGAAGGCATAACTTTAAAGAAAACATTTTTTCTTTGCCATACCTATAAAGTGCTGTTTTAATTTTTTTTTCTCTTAAAACTCAGGATATGCTTGGTGCCAAGATTCTATTGCCAAACAAAAGTACTACTTTATCAAGCAATTGCCTAAAAATAAAAGTGCGTTATTTTTGAGGCGGAACTGAACTTAGTATTCTGCCACTGCACTTGGAACATTTACTTTAAAAAGGCTTTCTTTGTGGCCTGGGAAAATAAGTGACACTATTGTATCCACCAAATGGGCAGTTGTGCCATTTCACGTAGACTAGTACGTGACTGATGTGGCTCCCTGAACGGATGTCTTGAGCAGTCATTGACCCACAAATAGCAGCATTTCTACTACAAAATTAAAGCTTGACTTTTGGTGGAAACTTAACATTTCATAATGTCATAGGGACCACCTTTTTATGACTAGTAACTAGATGTCTCAATTCTTAGGCTAGATGAAGCAAAGTACTCTGTGGCTTTCCTATGCAGAAGTGTTTGGAAAGTCTCTCCTTTGCTAGAGTCATGTAGAACATTCAAGTAGAGCTCCATACTATGAGCCTGAATTTATGATATTTCAGTGGCTTCCCTCAGCCTAGTGACTTCCAAATTTGGCTGCTTATAGGAGTCATGTGGGAATTATTTTAGAAAGCCAGGTTTCAGGATTCAACCGAGACCTATCCTGCAATCCCTAAGAGTAGGGTCCAGAAATTTCAATTTGATTAAGATCTCCAAGTACTTATGATGATTATCCAGGTTTGACAACAGCTGGTTTCTAAACCAATTATTCCCCCACCTCTTGTACCTTTCCTCTGGGCCTAAAGATGCTTGTCGTCTTCTTCTGGATTAAATGTGGTGGTATCACAACCAAATATACAGATGGCATTCTTTTCAGTATTTTTATAAACTGGAAATGCATTTTAGCAATTAGCATTGTAATAATACTGTTTTTCTATAAGAAATGAGTCAAATTTACAAAATTCTAAATATATGTGATCATTTTAAAATTAATGACAAAATTCAGTTTTAATTATCTTCTGGAAATTATATTTTTTTAATTCATAACCCCTCCTATAATATATGTTAAATCAATGTGGCTCAACAGATTTACTGAGTGCAGTCTTAGGCACTTAGGATATTGAATTAAGTTCTAGATTTATCTTTCCTCAAATAATTCACAATCTAGTAAGGAAGTCTCTCTCTTTTTCTTTCTCTGTCTCTGTCTCTCTCTCTCTGAAAAAATAAAGTATAAGGAGCACACTGAAGGAGCACACTGAGAAGAATCAACTCTATCAGGGTAGGCAGGTATGATGAAAAGAAGGTTTTCTAGATGAAATTGACCAAATTATGTTATTTGCATGTACAAATATGAATCCCACTATTATGTATAATTACAATGCATCAAAATACAAAAGCAAGAAATCAAAATCACCAAGCAAAACACAAAACTGAAAGGTTTCCTAGAGGAGGTGAGACCTACTTAGGTTTTGAGGGATGAGTTGCAGTTTGCTAGCCTATCAACCCCGCATCTGAGGAATAGAGGGCAGCCTTGGGATTGCTACTATAGGAGGTTGGTGCCTCCTAGTGGTGAGCAATGGCAAGAAATGAAGCTTCCCAGGATCTGAGGCCCTGGGTTTGATCCCCAGGACCACAAAAACAACAAAACAAGCAAAAAACAAAGTACAATGGTCAGTGCACTTAGTGCCACTGAAAGCAGGAGGCAAGACAATCCCCCTACAAAGACACTAAGAATATCAGCATAGCGAAGTTCCAGAGTTGAAGGTGTCATGCCACCCAAACTTTTGGCTTGGAAGACCAGGTAGATAGAACACTCATCAAGATAGCAAAACTAGGCTTGAGAAAGAAACATAACGAGTTCACTCTTGGATGTGTATGTTAAAAGATGCCGTAGGATATTTGTCCTAAGGTTGTAATGTCTATACATAAAGAAAATCATGATAAGAAAGTTAAATAAAAAACACATGATTCTATTGAAGCAGGTCAGAGACCCACCACCCAGAACCCCCCACCATATTTGTAATATATAAGTTCCTCATCTTGTCAGATACAGGATATCAGCTATCAGAAAAAACTTGTGCAGAAGAGCATCATAGTTGGTAGTTTCCTCTTTTTGTAAATGCCAGGTTTGCAGAAAAAAACAACTTGTGAAGGAACCTCTTCCTGGAACAAAAGAGGTTGGAACAAAAAGCACTTGTCATGTGAACCTCCAAGCCCCTCCCCCTCCCACTGGATATAAAGTTCAAAGAATTTCTAGACTCTTTGTCTAGAGGAGGAAATTTTAGGTACAAGCCACACTTTGGACCCTACAGTCAATAAAACTGCTTCCTGAAAATTCCTTGGGTGTCCAGCCTCTTCTGTCTTACTTCACTCTATAGGGAACTAAGCCATTAGTTAATAGACATCCAGAAGATTATAACTACATGTTGTTCTGACAAAATAGCAGCTACACCTTCTTTTCCGCTTTAAATAAAATGCTCCTTTTAACTTAGCTTTGAAACCATATTTTTTTTTCCTTAAGAAAAAGAATTTTAAAAATCTGGTTCTAAATTTTCATCTGAAATATGGTCAGAATTTCATCTCCTGTTCTTCAATATTACCAAAATCCACATTCCAAACTACAGATGATTTGAAAAGTAATGCCAGCTTCCCTTGGGATATATTTATAGAGCTTTTAAGACTATAAGATTTAACTTCTTGTTGAGGTTTTAAAAATAAAATTATTAATTATAAGATTATTAAATTATCTCAAAGGCGTTTTCTACACTGAAAAAGAGATGAAGCACAAAGATGTTAGGTGCCTGGAGATGAACTTAGTATTAAAGACGGATTTAACAACAGAGAATATGATCGTTAAAAGTTGTCTCCTCAGTAAGGGGAACCTGTTCAAGCGCTGCCCCCTGCTATCTGGGACCTTGGTGCTAGTCCATATAACAGTCTTTTGTAATCATAGATTCTTGCTCAAAATGATCTCCCTTCTTCAGCTTCTATGGCTACAGTCTGCACCATACTGTTACATTCATTCTGGATATTTTTTAAAAAATATTTTTTAGTTGTCAATGGACCTTTATTTTATTTATTTATATGGGGTGCTGAGAATCGAACCCAGTGCCTCACACATGCTAGGAAAGCACTCTACCACTGAGCCACCTCCCCAGCCCCCACTCTGAATATTTTTATCTTCAGTGGTATCTTTCATTTCCATCTAACTCATCACTAAATATTTCCTCTTGATTAAAACAATTAGTCAATACACGAAGTTTAAAACACCTTTGATTCTATCACTGGCCAAAAGCATCTATTAGCATCTTCATTTATGTTCTTAAAAAGTGTCATTAGGTCAGGCATGGTGGCACATGCCTATAATTCTTGTGATTTGGGGAAGCTGGCAGAAGGATCACAAGTTTGAGGTCAGCCTCAGCAACTTAGGAAGAGCCTGTTTCAAAATATGAAATGGAGACTTGACAAGAAAGTTAAATAAAAAACATGTGATTCTATTGAAGCAGGCCAGACTGGTGGTAGATTACCCCTAGGTTCAAGCCACAATACTCCCTCCACCCCAACACATGCACAAAAATAAGATATTAGGAACTCTGTCTAAGAAGGAGACTCCATGAAATGAAATCTCATCTCTGTGATAGATGTTGCTTCCTAGCCACTCAGGTACCATTTCCCAGATGGTTCCCCATTCCCGCTCTGTGCTGAATATGAGTTGTATTTATATGTGGAACAGGCACTTACATTTACATTTGCTTTATTAAGGAATATTACCATCATTGACTATTTTGATACTCTTCTCTAACCTTTAGTATTCTTACAATTGAGGACCAAAAAATCTATAGCCAAAATGACCATAATAATTTTAAAAAGTAACAACAGCAATATGTACTGAGCAATACTTTGTGCCAAGCATTTCTCCATTCATTATTTTATTTATGTGTGTGTGTGTGTGTGTGTGTGTGTGTGTGTGTATGTTTGTGTGTGAAGTCCCCATTCCACAGACAAGGAAACTCAAGTTTAGAGAAGTTAAGCAACTTGCTAAGTAACTGGGTGGTGGAGCAGAGGTTTCCTTCCACACAGTCTGGTGCAGGAATCACATTCCTTTATAAGCCTCAGAATCACTTAAAAAGTAATGTGCAGGCCAGGTGCAGTGGCGCATGCCTGCAATCCCAGCGGCTTGGATGGCTGAGACAGGAGGATAGCAAGTACAAAGCTAGCCTCAGCAATGACAAAGTGCTAAGCAACTCAGTAAGATCCTGTCTCTAAATAAAATATAAAATAGGGCTGGAATGTGGTTCAGTGGTTGAGTGCCTGTGAGTTCAATCCCCTGTACAAAAAGAAAAAAAAAGTAATGTGGGTAAGGTGGAGGTGGGCATTTGAAGTCACTCAACAAATAATAGTGTGGTGGTGAGGCTACTATGAACACACACATACACACAAGCTAATATATTAACTGATAAGCTTAATTTTTTTAGATCTAAAGCAGTGGTTCTACAAGCATGAACAGTAGACTCCCAAGGATCCCAGAGATACTTTCAGGGGCCTGTGAGGTCAAAATCATTTTTATGATAATACTGTAAGGTCAGAACTGTTTTCATAAAAATACTAAGATGAATTTTTCTTACAACTGTTGCAAACAGTGGAATTTTCCAACAACTGTCTGACGTGACTATTGTAATAGATTGAATGTGGAAGTAGATATAAGGATGCAGCTGCCTTGTGCTAAGTCTTTATTAAAGAGATGTGCAAAAATGGCAAAACAATACCATTTTCCTAAATTAAATTTTTTTTTGAAATCATAATTTTTCATTAAATATTTTGTTAAAATATAATGGTTTTGATATTTATATCTTTAAATGAATTAAACAGAATTTTGATTTTAATTAAAAGTATGTAAGTTTCAATCTCTAACACAGTAAATATTGACAGACATAGCTCACATAAAACAAAAGTTTTTAGGGATCCTTAATACATTTTTAGAGTATAAAAGTGTCCTAAGACCAAAAATTTGAGAATCTATGCTTGGAAATCAATTATAGAATACTTTTATATTGCAAACTTAAGCATGCAAGCCACAAGTGGAAAGGAAACAGATGATTAAGTGCTGTGCCTCTTGAGAGTTTAGCCAGACCAGGGCTAACTGTGTCACTGAATCACAAAACGTCATTCTCTCTTAGCTCTCCATTGATGAGCAGATTTCAATGATGTATTCAGAAATGAAATCTGCTGTCAGCTAGGCCACGAGAAACAGATTTCCTTAAATTCCCAGAGGATTAAAAACTACCACAAAATGCATAAGCCAATATGACTTAACTGAGAGAGGTGGTCATTTTGATTTTCATCAAGTGCTTCTACATATAAAATGTGATCACTGCAACAAGACATTCCCATTAAGGGACACTTTTAACAAAAATGTTAAGAAAAGAAAGAGGTCTTTGCATAATTTATCTTTTTGTGACTCGAGTTCTCATTTCTCTTTATATCCAACTCCTTTCTTCTCTTCTAAGCCTCATGATTCCTCCCCAAAAAAGTCTTCATTCATTTTTAGATAGAGAACAAAGGAGACAATGTAACATGGAGACAACCACCCTTCCATCATTATACATATATAAAAGGATTCTAATTCTCAGTTCAAGATGGGTGTTTAATGGGTGTGAGCTCTTCCATTACAATAAACTTACAATGAACTATTGAAACTCTAATAAAACAGAACTACCGCTCAATCCAGCAATCTCATTACTGTGAATATATCCATAGGATTTGAATCAGTACATTTAAGAGCTGTCAGCACTCTCACGCTCATTGCAATATTATTCATGATAGCAAAGATATGTCATTGATGGTGCCATATCACAACTGTTGCACACAGTGTAATGGATGAATGGATAAGAACAATGTGGTATATCTGTATAATAGAATATTACTCCTTAAAAAAGAAGGAAATGGCATAATTTGTAACAATATGGTTTAGCCTGTAGGACAATATGCTAAGTAAAATATGGCAGGCACAGAAAACTTTATATCATCTCACTTATATTTGGAATCTAAAAAGTCAGCCTCACAGAGGTAGAATGGTGACCATAGGAGGTTAGGAAGTGGGGTTGAGGAGGTATTGGTTGCAAAGTTTCATTTACACAGAAGAAATAAGTTTTTGAAATCTATTGCACAGCAGGGTAACTTAGTTAATAATGTATCATAATATTTTTAATAATTCATTTTACTTGGCAAATAAAATTTTATGTGTTTAATGTGTACAATATGATGTTTTAAAATATGCATATACTGCAGAATAGCTAAATTGAGCTAACTGGCATACCCATCATAGGAGAAGAAATTCCAGATGTTCTTCCCACATAAAATAAGTATATGAAGTGACAGACATACTCATTATCTTGATGCAAGCATTGCATATTACATACATACATCTTAACATCACAATGTACTCCAATAATACATGACTATACCTTGTCAATTAAAAATAGATTTAAAAAACAACTAACAACATTTGGCAATCAATGCGCTCTGAGTTATTTTTTTGTAATGAGAAAGATGATATTAACCCAGTGCTCAGGTAAGTGGAAAACTCTAAGCACTTGGGTGCATTCCTCAGACACTTACCTGGCACCTGCTCAAGTGCTGGTTGCTGAGGACAGAGGCAGAAGGAGACATCTGCCTCCATGGCTCAGAATGGCTTGAGCGGCTGACTCCTGTACTGCTGATTATAATGCAATATGGGAAGTGCTGTAAAGACCAATGAAGGTTGTTCTCTGAGGGGCAGGAATAGGCTCACTGGTAGGGCTAGTAAGGAAAATGCAGGCAGAGGGCCCTGTGTAGGCCAGCAAGTGCTTGGGGTTCCTGTGCAGTAGTTGTTGTGGTCGCACACAGAACAGCGTGTGTGTGTTTGTGCTTGTGCATAAGCGTGGGGAGGGTGGTGTTGGGGGACAGGTCTGGCTAGTGAGGCAGGGTAAAAACAGTATAGATACACTCACCATGTAGAAGAGCACCATGGGTAAAAGGGAGCTTTTTTGCAAACTATCCCCAGAGATTAGCTTTTTCAGTACTCAGAGAACCTCATCCAGCATCTCCTTTATAAGACAATTCCCCTACAAGGACACCAAGAATCTCAGCATAGGGAAGTGCCAGTGTCTGATTTAAAAATAATGTCCTTACAGCTTTTGACTTAATATTAATAATTTCACCACATGGACGACTTGATGAAGAAAAAGCTTATTTAAAAAGCAATGTTAATCTTAAAATTATTTTATAATCTAAAACACATCTTTATTACAATATGACCACAACGTAATTTATGATTAAATGTAATCTCTAGAAATCATATTACATAATCAGATACTAGCTTCTGAAAGTTAGTTCTTAAGATAGAAATCCTAGGTAACTAAGGGAAGATAGTTTAAAATATATGTAAGAATGTGCTTCATTTGAGAAATACTTTGAGATTAAACTACTTTATTTTTCATGCTCCTGGGGATTAAGAGCCTTGTGGGTACTCGGCAAATGTTCTACCACTGAGTGACATCTCCAGCCCCAAGATTGGACTACTTTTCCAAATGTTATAACAATCGAGTTGTAGGAGTAAAGTCACCCAGTTTTTAAAAAAATAGGCTAATCTAGTCAGGTCCACCTATGATCTCAGCTACTCAGGAGGCTGAAGTAGAGGATTGCAAGGGAGAGGCTGGCCTCAGTAACTTAGCAGGACCCTGTCTTGAAATAAAAAAAATAATAATAATACAGCTGGGATATAGCTCAATGGTAAAGCTCTCCTGGCTTCTATCTCCAGTAAAACACACACACACACACACACACACGCACACACACACACACACACACACACAAATCCCAATTTTGTGTGAGACTAACATGTATATGCAATTGTGTGTGTTATTCTTCAACTTCCCTGGAGAATTCTTGAAAAATGATTACAAGTCTTTAATTCCATGTTTCAAAAGAAAGTTCACCCTAAAAATAAACAGATATTTTGGAACATGGAACTTTAATTTATTTGGTACCAGCCATGGAGTCCCAAGTGTAATGAACATTCATTAAAATAGTTTTTTCTGGGGTGGGTTTGTGGTTCAGTGGTAGAGCGCTTGCCTAGTATGCATAAGGCTCTGGGTTCAATCCCCAGCATCACAAAAGTGAAAAAAAAAAAAAGGCTTTTCACCTTCTTTTAAATTTATTAAAAAATAATCAAAACTGTATTGGCATGGACAGTATGTCTCACCTCAAATATTTAAAAACTCCCAATATTTTGTGTATGCTATTTATGTCATTTGATACAGACCTTTTCCCTAAAAGTAATCAGAGAGAGAGAAAGGTTATGTTTGCATTTTCTTTGTTCAAGGTGTTTATTGCATCTCAGAGGGCGTACATGCACTGGGTTTTTAAACCGAAATACAAAGAAAAGCCATTTTGAAATTTGTTTTAGGTAATTTTCCCCCATTACAGTGTATGTTATCCCCACAGTAAATTCAGATACAACCACTTTTAAATGGTACCATACATCTATTAAATAATTTGAAAAATAGGCAAATGCCTTTCCAACCCAATATGCTTTTACAAAGAGCTGCCAAGCCACTAGCAACACTGATCAACAGTGACCTCATGTATGCATCAAAATCTTAAGCCAAGCCATCAGCACAGACAGTATGACAACAAATTAAAAATTAAAGAATACAGTATGTACAGTAAAGGATACAATTCTCTGAATAAGTTTAAATCCTAATCACAATGGTACAACAAAACCTAGTTTGAGCTCAGTTGAAGGATGGAAAAACACTAGCCTATAGAACACACAAAGAAATACTAAATGAACAGATGTACATAAAACCCACAGTGAAGTAAAAACATTTGCAGTAATCTTTAAATTACAGATATACCTTGGGGTGCTTTCATAATCACGTAAATAGCACATTGCTAATTGCATTTTCACAGACCTGATAGAAACGTACGCTTTACTTTTCAGTGCATTTAATCAAGAATGAATAAATAGGTCAATTTAGATGCAAAACCTGCAAATATAATTAAAATATATATTTTAATATAGCAGTGATAAATATGGAATTCTTCCCATATGATTTTTCATTCTTGATAAGGTAGCTTCAAGGAGAAGTATTTATTATGGACGTTAACCTTTATATTTTTTAAAATAAAATTTCTTAACATAT
This sequence comes from Callospermophilus lateralis, assembly GCF_048772815.1. Lineage (NCBI taxonomy): Eukaryota > Metazoa > Chordata > Mammalia > Rodentia > Sciuridae > Callospermophilus > Callospermophilus lateralis. The sequence goes on along the minus strand of NC_135310.1, from coordinate 78,233,030 downwards.
ACAGTGCCACAAAAATAAACATTTCTCACAACAGTTGAAGTTTCTGTGATTGGAAAAATGTACTCCACACGGAAAAAAGTTTTGTATATTTAAGAGTGTTTTCCTTACTATCTGATATTATCACATTACGCTTGTAACAGAGATACAGAAGAAAAGAGAATTTATGGGAAGAGTTTAGGGTTTGTCCAAAAGTTATATATACATTGAAACCTTCGAAAACACAGACACATCTTTCCAAATGGCTCACCATACAACAGCTGCATCATCCGTCCATGGGCAAGGTCCAGAAAAGCACTATAGGCATCGGAAACATCCATTCATTGTTTACATCATACAACACACAAATAACCCAAATACACTACAATTTTGAGAGTAGGGATAACAGCTAAAGTAGTACACATTCCTAACGTTCACTTTCACAGCTGTGCTACACATTTTGGAAGAGAAGTTATGAGTAAGCATTGGGTTTGGTACTGGTGGCTCACTTTGAAACTCTGAGCATCAATCTTATTTGAAGTCTCCAAACTCATTATTTTTCCTATTCAGTCACAAAAATTGCAGCTGTGAAGAAAAAAGTACTTTAGTTAGAAAACAGACTATCATGCATCCCTTAAACATTTTATGTCCTTTGCATTTTACTTCATAGTTACTACAGAAGAGCTTTGTACCAAAGGTTTCTATATTAACATGTTCACATTTGTGTATTTTCCAAAGTTCCTTAAAATAAGCTTAAAATTTCAGTCAGGAAACTTAAAAAAAATCAATTTTCCATGCACAGTTTCATTTTAAACAAAGATTACATTAACAAAATTTTGAACTTTAGATACTTATTAGCAATCTTAATTATAAGACAGGATAAATTAAGGATAGCTAACCTTTAAAATAGAAGAGTGAAAAGAAAACATTGGAATGGAAGTGACTTCTATTATTTTTTGCTTCTATTTCATTACTGTGTTCAATGAATCACTCACTGAACAGTTGAACAAGTGACAGAACAGGAGAGAAGGGAGCTATCCCTGGTGACCCAATTTCTTCTCTCACACCACTTTCCACTTTGTTCATCAGTCATTTCTGCCAAGAAACCTTTCCTGGGGTCTTAAGGCTTATCCAGAACTCATAGAATCCTCTGTGTCTGCCTCTCTCTGGGTTGTGAATCCCTGAGGGCAGGGACTCTCTCAAGCATTTCTTTTTCTGATACTCACTGAAGTTCCAGGCATGTGATGACAGCAATATTTACTTTACAAGTGTTGATAAAAGGCTACTCAAGGCAGTTTTCTCGATTACTCCTGAAACTAATTGCTATGAAATAAGTGCTCGTTGTCTTACTTATACCAACATCTACTTATGCCTAATCAACCCAATCTAAAGTGGAAAAGTGTGCCGGAGGAGAAATGACTTGACTGAGATATTAAAGTGACATGTTATTAATCCTATTGGTATATAAGAAAAATGATTACAAAGCAGAATTCCACAGAAATCTCAGTAGGCATTAGAGAGAGTTTTTAATATACATAGGCAGTAGATGTATAATGAAAGTACCACTGGATAGTGGTCCAAAAGCTTCCACATTCTTTCTGTTCCTTTTGCCAGACCCTGAGTAAATCACTCAATTATCAATCACTCAATATAAAAAAATTAATTCTGGGTAGTTTATTGCGCAGAGTTTCATCTCCTACTGAGAAGTTCAAAGATATTAATGCCTGGGAAGTAGATATGAAAAATACTATGTAAAAGAAAAGCAGTTAAATTGAGCAAAATATTTGCTAAGAACCTACCCACCATTAACAGTAAAGAGCAGGGTTAACAGTAAACATTATTCCTTCATAAGTTTCCTTCCATAAATTCACAATGAGTCACTTTTAATGAAATTGATGAGATTTAAAACTAGATTGTTAGAAATTAATATTACAAATATTAGCTTTCTATTAATTTCAGTCATGGAATAAAGCATTAATCTTCTAATTTATCAAGAAGTTTGGGCAACTTTTGTATTTTATCAGTATAATCTTTGTGATTTTCAGGATAAGGACAACTTGGAGGTTTCTCTCCCTCCTAGTTTTTCTTTCTTTTGTGGTACTAGGGACTGAACTCAGGAGTGCTGTAATATTGAGCTACATATCCCATCCATTAAAAAAATATTATCTTTTATTTTTGAGAGAGGGTCTTGCTAAGTTGCCCAGGCTGGCCTCAAGCTTCCCATCCTCCTGCCTCAGCTTCCTGAGATTACAGGTATATGCCACTAATTACAGGTGTGGTCTCTTCCTCCTAGTTTTATAAGTAAATTTTTTTTAAAAAAATCATTAATAATGATAGCTTTTAATATCAATTTTAAAACTTGAAACATTTGAGTTATCATTATACATATCCACTCAAAACACAGAAAGAACAAATATAATATCTGAAATAGCCAAGCATTGTATAGCTCATTATTAAAAGTCCATAGGAAAATCTCAATAGAAGATACCTTAAATTGTTTACAAGAAATCCTTGATGTTAAGATCCGCTAATGGGTCCTTTGCTGGAGGTTTCTTGGGACTCTGAGTGGCAGGTGTAGGGCTTGGAGAAAGCTAATGGGGAGAAAGCCAGCCCCAAAGAGCAGAGATAGAAAGCAAACAGAGAGATAGGTAAGCATTAGGCAGAACATATATTGCAGAAAAAAACATGCAGAAGAATAGATGGCTAAAAGTTTAAAAAAAAAAACTACTTTGTTCTACTTAGTCACAGTGTTGTGTTTGATTCTGGAGTGGTAAAATACAATTCAAATGATATTTGGCTTTCTTGAAATTTCCTGACATGAAATTTAGCCAAAGTAAAATTTGGGGACTCTGGTAGAACAATACGGACATGAATTAGGGAGATGTAAAAAATTAGTCACATAAGGATATAACAAATATATAGTAAAACAAACAAACAAACAAAAAGTGATCATTTTTTCTATAAAAACACTTTTACTTTGAGTTATTAGTACTACTAAACTAATAAAGAAATTTAAATGACTTTTTTCACAGTGACAATCAGTTTGAAAGGAAAATTGAAAGGAAAGTTTGCAGACAGCCACTTATGAAATTACTTAATATTATTAACTAAATATGCTAGGATTTCACATAAATTATTTTAGGGTTCTATTTGTGAACACCACTGAGTTCTAATCCCAGTCCCACCTGTCCAGCTCACAGAGAAGGCTAAATAATTACAGGAAAGAAACATATGGGACTTGTAGTAAAAGGAAAAAGAATTAACTCATTTTGCTTCTATTGAACCAATAACTAAATGATTTTCATCTGTGACAGAAATAATTTCTGGAAGCAGGCTTCTGCAGGAATGTCAGGGTAAAGACCTTAAAAAAATCTCGCTCACTCTGTCTAGAGTAATACCTGACATCTATCCTTTGAATCTAATTAATTTCCCATGCTTGTAAGATGATAGGAATTTCAGAACTCTGGGACTTTGGGGCAGGGTGTATATTTTTATTGGTTCAGGAAGCAGAGCTCCAGAATTAAGGATTTTCAGATGTGTTCCTATGTCCAGAAACTACTGCATTATCTATCTGCCAAATTTCCATTTGTAGAACTGAGATAATGCTTAATTGAACTCTCAGAAAAAATAAACACCAACCTTGAAATTGCTTGGAAGAAACTGTAGAATTGGTCCACAATTAATAATCAGGTGAGATGACAATGTTACAATATCAACTAATTAATGAATATTGGGATAGTCCAGGCATCATTAATATTAAAACTACTATGAATTCTGAAGCTACAAACTCATTTTATTTTATACTCTGGGGTTACTATGCTTCTTGGAAATAGAAAACGTAAAAATTATCTGACATACCATTCCCTGATTTATTCTACATTCAATTACTGATTAAAACAATACATTTTCATATCATCTATTTTCCAAATTAAGTAAATAATTGATGCTAAATATGGTATTATGCAAGAAAAACAATTATTTTTAGTAATAAGATTATATTAATAAAATCTCTTTGGTTCCACATATATCTCTTTATATTAATTTATTTCTAAAGCTTTCAACACACCAAATACAAGACTAAAAAACAACTTCAATAAAATTGTTCATTAAAACAGAAACATTCTGTCTTCCTCAAATATGATAAATATTCACAGGTCTATTCAACCATCAAGGAAACATTATGAGATTCATCTTAGAATTTAAGCATACAAGGTTAAACTTAACCCATGAGTAGGTCCCAAACCTTCCTCATACCCTCCAAAAAAACAACACTAGGCAGGGTTTCTTGGTCTCCAAGCAGACCAGAAAACCTGTCCTGAAGTCAGTGTGTTGTTATGGCCATGAAGGCTAGGGCTTCTCATATTCCAAGTTGTCTTTTTCAACAACCACCATTGTTTTCTCCTGATCACTGTGGCTTTTGAGATATTACAGTGAAAAAGTTGAAAGCAAATTTGGGGAACAAGTAGAAGATGGATTTAGATGCGGATCAAGAAAGCAAATGGGGTTAGAGTATACTCAGAAAGTGTAGAGTAAGTATCCTACAGATAAGTATCCACTTAGTAAATTAAAAATATTATAGGGGTGAAAGAAACCATTCATTGATATCAGTAAACTCTACTTGAGTTATTTTGTTCATTTTGTTTGGCGTGCTGCTACTAAAGTGATAATTTGGTGCTGACTCTCTCCAAGTCACTTTCTCAATGGTGAAGATCTCCTTGGTTCCACATATATGTTTCTACCTTGCCAGATAATTAAAAAGAGGAGTCAAGAAAGAATAACTCATCAGTACGATGAGTATTAGCCGAAGTTCAACAAAGTGCATTTATTGGACATATATTTTGACATCTTGGTAAACGGAGGGAGCACATGGTGGCATAGTAAGGAATTTTGCCTCAAGACACGTTTTCCCTTTGTCCTGGATCCTACTAGGTGACCTCTAAATCTTTGTGATTTTCTGAGTGACAGAAAATTTGCTCTTCACGATGGGCTCCTGCAACCTGCCTGATAAAATTATGCTAACCAGGTGACTCCCAGGGGCTCTTCCTAGATTATGCTGACAAAATAACTCAGCATGGAGGTGGCCCATGCCAGAAAGACCTGCCACATAATGCCAACCTGATCTTCAGAAGGAGGAGGATTGGAAATTGAACCTAACTCATACCTAATATTTCTCTCTCTCAATCTTGCTTTTTTTTTTCTTTTTCAACCGATCATTCTTATGTAGTGAAGTCTCAATAATTCTGGACCTTAATGCTTGAGTGAGCTTCCTGAGCTGACAACACTGTGTGTGTATTGTCACACATTGATGCTGGGAGAGGAACACATCCCTGAGGCCAGAGAAGTTTCATGCTTGAAGTTCTCATAGATGTCACTCATGATCTCTTCCTTTAGCTCCATCTAATTTGTATCTGTTCACTACAAAGAAAACTGTGATCCTAAATTTGGCACATTCTTGAGTTCTGGGATAATTCTAGAGAAGGGTGGTCATGGAAAACCTCAAATTTATAGCTAGCTAGTCTGAGTTGATGGTGGCCCTGGGGATTCCCAAACTCGTGGCTGATGTTTGAAGAGAGGAGATTCTTATGGCACAGTTCCCTGAGACTTTGCAGTTTGGCAAACTCACTGCTGTTGATGTCACAAGTGTTAGGCAGAGTTGGCAGCCTGGAGGACTATGCCTTGAACTTTTCTGGCTAACTCTGGAAGCACATAATAAAACCACGGATCAGAAGTACTCACTTCTCAGGATACATGCCTCACATGCCTGGTTGTTTTCCTGTACCATTTTGAGTTAAGTAAAAGAAGAACAGAGGGACCTTAGGACAGTTAGCTTTCCCCCAAGACCTCACACTCTTGCTAATCTGTCTTCTCTGATTCCTTTACTTCTGAAGCAACAGGTATGAGAAGCACATTAGGTAAAAACACTTTTGAAACAGTTAACCACGTGACAGTCTTATACTTAGGGGTTAATGTCACTGATCTGTGTACATGAAGAGACAGACCTGTGTGCCAGGTACAGCTGTGGCTCCAAAGGGTGGCCTCATCATGGGCTGTGCGAACATGACTGGCTGCTGAGGCATCATGGGCATGCCTGTCCCAGCAGGAGGCTGAAAAGGAAGACTTGTTTAGATCCCAATGGAGTCACCAGGGTGACACCCCAACAAAGATGGTTTTTATATGCTTCTCACAATTTTTGAAGATTCCAGGTGGGTGAAAAACTGGAATTTGTTTTTTTTTTTTTTTTTGACCTCTGGGTGTTGAGGCTGTCAGATGGGAGAGTCCCTGAGCAGGGATACAGGCCAGATGGCTACACAGCATCCTGATCCCAACCAGGCCTTGCTGCTCATTCACCTACTTCAAGCATAACTCTTGAAGAGATAAAAACTTGTTTCTCTATGGCCCTAAAAGTTGCTGATTAGTGAAAAGTACTAGTATAATGATTCAGGGCTGATCTTGATTCATTGAGTTAAGATTATGATTAGCATATATTATTCCAAAAGGGACATAACAATGTACTGTAATTTTGTGGCAGAATTTAAGTATTTTATAACTTATTTTTATAACTACATGATAGGCCACTTAAGGCCTGCAGCAGGTAACTTTTTAAGTTTGATGCATTTTGGGGAGAATTATATTCTGTAGGAGTATTTGATAATTTGGGATTTGGCAAAGAACATAGAAATGTCAATCAATTTTTAGAATAGGTCATCACTCACCATTCCAAATCCTGCTCCAGGTTGTCCAACAGATGGGGCCCCGGCCACAGGAGGAACTGAACTGGTTGGAGGTACTGCTCCTTGCTGTACACACGTACCCACAAAACCACATGAGCGCATGCACACACACATACACCCCAAACAAACACACACAAAGAAACAAAATAATTTGTTTTTAAAATGACAATATAATTTTAAAATGCATGTATTTCAAGTTTATGTGTGGAGATATAAAGAAATCTCAAATTTTGGTTTAAAGTTTAAAAAGCAGATGACTCTAGTACTACACCAATGATATAAACAAAGTTACTAACTTGATGGTAGTACTATTCACTGTTGGCAGTACTGTTTGTACTTGCTGGCTTGCAAGAACATTGGGTTTCCTCTCAAATTCCTTATACTCACCCTAACTGGGAATGAATTAAGCTTCTCTTTTCCTATCATTTCCTTTGACAGGTTAGACATGAGGATCCTATTTTCATTTACATTTTAATGGTTGGCTTCCACTCCCCCTTAAATTTTTTCCATATTTTTATCGGTGCATTATAGTTGTATATAATGGTGTAATTTGTTACATATTCATGCATGCACAAAATAAATAACAATATAATTTGGCCAATATCACCTCTCGCACTTTTATATCATTCTTTTCTATGTTTCACATTACTCTTTTCTATGTTTTATTTGCTTCTTTTTAACTTTTGGCTGTTGCACAAGGACTAAAATTAATCCTCAGAATAGAAAGCCTTTAGAAGACTGCACATAATACAGAATGCATGTGCTGTTATCAAGTTCAGGGCTCAGTTTTCAGTCATGCATCAAAACTTCCTAATATTTCCCTCTTGTTTAAAAATTAATCCTACTGTAATCATTTAAATTGATCATTAGAACAAATCCTAATTAAAAGAAGAAGATACTATAGTGATGTCAGCAAAAATGATGAACTAAGAGACTCCAAAATCCCCTCATCCATAAAAGTAATGAAAAAAAAAGGCAACAACTGTCAGAACTACCTTTACTGGATTCTAGAAACTATCTAAAAATTTGCAGCAATCCATGAAGTACTTATTGAAAATCAGAGGAATCTTGGTAAGAGCAATATGTTTTGTGGCATTTTACCTTACTCTAATCCCATCTTCCGCTTCCCAACTTAGCTTAGTTTATTTGCTACTATACAAGTCTCCCATGAGAGGGATACCTGGTCATGAATTAGACATTTAGGCACTTGATGGCTCACAAGGATAAAGAAGTGTCCTTTAAAGACACTGTGAACATTCATAACCACTGCCCTGAAGCCCCATTAGGGCAGGACTATATTCATTTCCTAATAGAGACCTCAAGACCAAATTAGAGAAAATCACAATGAACAAACATCTCAATAGATACAGAAAAAAACATTTGATAAAACTAACACCCTTTCATGACAAAACAAAACCAAAACCAAAAAACAAACAAACAAACAAAAACCTACTCAACAAACTAGGGAGAGAAGAGAAAGTCCTCAATCTGACAAAGGGTATCTAAAAAAAACCCCAAAGGTAAATGATTGAAAGATTTCTTCCAAGAACAAGATGCACGAGAAATTTCAGCCAGGGAAATTAGCAGGAAAAAGGATGAAATAGCAGACTGAAAAGGAAAGAATAAAACTATCTTTATTCACAGATGACATGATCTTAAATATAGAAAACCCCACAGAATTCAAACAAGAAAGTACCAAAACTAATAATAATTTCCTTAACGCTGAGGATATAAGATCAATATATAAAAATCATTGTGCGAACATGACTGTGGTAGTTCATTTTATACTAACAATGATCAATCAAAAATATAGTTGTGATAATAATTCCATTTATAATAATATCAAAAATAATAAAATATTTAGGAATAAATTTAACAAGAGAGTATAATACTTGTATACTGGCAATCATAAAACATCATTGAAAGAAATTAAAGAACTAAGAAAATGAAAAGTTGGTCTGTGTTCATGGATTTGAAGACATAATAATGGAAAGAATTCAGTAGGCAATTCCTATCTAAATTTTGACTGCCTCCCCCTTTTGTTTTTAGAAATTGACAAACTGAATTTAAAGTTTATATGAAAATGCAAGGGGACAAGAATAGCCAAAACAGTCTTAAGAAAGAAGAAATTTGGAAGACTCAAACTTCCTGGTTTTAAAACTTAAAACAAAGCTACATTAATCAAAATAGCATGGTATTAGCATAGTGATAGACATATAGATCTAACACAACATAAGAAAGAATCTGGAAATAAACCTATATGTCTCTATGGCCAATTGATTTTTGTCAAGAGTATTGAAAACAATTAAAAGAGAAACAATAGTCTTTTCAACAAATGTTTCTTCTACAACAGGATTTCCACATGCAAATAATTACACTGGACCTAGACACACACACACACACACACACACACACACACACACACACACATACACACAAATAGGCCCAAGACTTAATTTAAGAGATAACACTATAAAACTCTTGGAAACAATTGAAAAGCTTTAAGACCTTGAATTAAACAATGGTTTCTTACATTTGATACCAAAAGCACATGAATTAAAAGAAAAAATTAGGTATAATGAGTTTATCAAAATTAAAAATGTTGAATATCAAAGAACACTATCAAGAAAATGAAAAGATAGTTTACAAAATGAGATAAAATATTTGCAAATCATATATCTGATGAGCATTTATTATTAAGAATATATGACAATCTCTTCAAGCTCCACTAATAATCTAATTATAAACTAGGCAAAGGATGTTGTAGGGTAGGAGAATATGTCACTCCAAAATATGCCACTTGGCATAAGGTTATTTTGAGCTTAAAGCAATTTAAAAGTATATTAATCAAGAATTTCTGCAAGTTTATTTTGTTTTGATAATAAATAAAACCTTTTTCCCCTTCATAGCCTTAAGTCCTAATGATATAATTAGGGTTTGGTAAATAGTCTATCATCTAGCCTTTGATTGATGGGTAAAGAGTGAATCAGAAATACAATCATTAGTATTTTCTTTCTTTTAAAAATGTCTTACTGAGCTAAAATTCACATACTACTTAAATTTACCATTTTAACAGTTGTACAATTCAGTATTAGTATATTTATAATATTATGAAATCATCATCATTATCTAATCCCAGAACATTTCTAAGACCCAAAAAGACTTCCAATTTCCCCTTCCCCCAGAAGAATCTAGTAATTTGCTCCCTGTTTCTTTTCCTTTCTTTTCTTTTTTTGACTTGTTTATTCCAGATGCTGCATCCAAACAGAATCCTATGCTATGTAGCCTTTTGTGTATGGTTTCTCTCACTTAGCATAACATTTACATTGTAATTTATATTAATTTACTTCCATGCATGTTTAGCTGGGAGTAGTGAGTGATGATTAAGAATTAATTCGGTAACAAGGAAAGAACGGTGCCAAGGGAGCTTTAGGGATGGGTATGATGTAGACAGGTGAGGGTGGTAAGCAAAGGAAGAAAACTGCAAGTGGCCTTGGGAAACAGTAACTTGCCTAGATTTGCTTAAATAGAGGCATATATAGAAAATTTAAATATCAAAATTAAATCTATTAAAACTCTAAAATAAATAAATCTATTAAAAGATGATGTTAGTAGTTTGAATTTTAAAAGTGGTGAGCAAAAATTAAATAGAGTTTCAAAACAAAATGCCACTTACACAGTAGAAAACTGCCCAATCTTCCTAGTAATAAAAAAAGCTTTCATTATTTATTGACAATCAGGAAACTGGCAAGAAGTGTGATAAAATATATAATTGTCAAGTGATATTAAATGCTTCTGAAAAACCATTTCCATGATTTTACACATAGAGAGAAAACATAGTTACTATTTGAAAATATTTAAAATAAAAATAAGTCATAATTATTAACGTCAATGGAATTTGAATTTCAGTAAAGTCTGCATCTTACTTATACTTCTTCAAGGTGGAAGATGAACTACAAGGTCAGTGGTCAAGTTTAGCAAAACACACTCTGCTCTATACACTTGCCCACACTGCCCTGGGCTCTGATGGTTGCGTACCAAAGGTGCACTTGATGGAACACCTGCTGACCACGTGGCTGGAGTTACTTTTGGCTGCCAGTTGGCTCCACCAGTCAACTTTTTCTCTCCAGCATTCCACTGAAGATCTCCCCTAAAATCAAGCAGGCAAAATAAATGATGAAAAACTAGAATTAGAAAAAATGGTGCATGGCTCCTTAGATTCTTTTATTTGGGTTTAAAAGTACTCTGAGTTAAGTGGTAAAAAAGAGAATAGGTTAAAACTTACAGAGCAGTCTTATCATATTGTAACTAAGAAATCTTATACACATTTGAAAAAAAAATCATATATAGTTTGGACCTCAATGATAATAGAAATTTCTTATAACATATAAGTAGGAAAGTATGCCAGAAAATCCATCTGAATTCCTCACTCATTATAGTAAATTCCAAATAAAATTACAATACCTCCTGAACTCTTAGATGGTGTTTAATTTAACATGCACTAATGATGCCATCTTTTGGATTCCTAGAGGGTTTAATAAAGGTTTCACACAAAATATCATGTCTACAAGCTGACTTAGAGTGATTGTAAGGTGCCTCTTTCTGTAAAATGTGTCCTAACTAAATGACAAAACATACATCTAAGAAAAGGGTAGATTGTTTGCTATTCTTCCTTGAAACTGATACTCCATGAAAGACTATTTGAAATCAATGTTAGCTAGGAAGATTGTTATGAATATAGAATTTAAAGCTATTAAAATATTCAAAGCACATCCCCAGGGATTTCTAGACATAACATTGACAATCTTGGAGACAGAAATATATTACTCCTTTTCATTGCTGAGCAATAGTTTGGAGGTGTCAGCAGAATAACAACAAAAACCCCAAATGAAATATAAGCCAACTTTGAAATTATGTAGGCTGAGAATGTGTTGTATGAATTCAATGTTTGATAGTCTCAAATAAATAGAAATACATTGTCAAAAGGAAACCAGGTAATTTCAAAGTACTTACTTTTTTGATGTAGTACCAGAAATTCCAAGATCTATAAATAGATAAAAGAAAAAAAAGCCAATATAAATGTCTATGGTCAGCTTATATGATATTTAAGAAATCAAAGAATCAGAAGTTTAGAGAAAGTCCAAATTTTGCACACATTCAGTTATTTAAAAAACTATATTAAGAGATGTATCTATAAATTTAAGAGTTTTCTTTTACTTCATGATAGACCTAATGATCACATTTTAATATGAACCAGTGTCCAGAAAAGAGTAGACAGAGCAGACTTATCTGAGGACACTTAGGTTTGACCAGTAAATAGCTCTCTAAAATAAGATAGAACTTTGTCTAAATTATAATTAATAATAACTGGTGATAACTGGCTCACTGGGCCTAGACTTTTCATACATCCATGGGGGTTATGCTGAACTCCTGCCTTCTTTCTGCAGGCCTGGAGTCTTAGTATATGCCAGGCAGAGAGTGCCCACATGTCTGGCAGCCATTAAGGGTGCTGAGACTCTGAAGGGCTTCCCTGGGCAGAAACATCTCACACACATTCCTGGGAAAGAGTGTGCTCATCTCTGTGGGAGGCCATCCTCAAACGTGATTTGAGTTACCTCCCTGGCTGGGTGAGAGGCACTTAAGCACATCTTGGGTCCAGAGCTTTCTCCACCCTTCTCAGGTCCGAGGGCTTGTCCATGTGGAGGCGTGTCTGACCACTACCCGAAGACCCAGTTGTCACCCCTGACCTTAGAACACTGCCCCCCCTTAATCTTCATTGGATGGGATTTTCCCCAGAATTTTTTGTTCCCCAATAAAAGTCCACTCTCTGGCATGTTCCCTCTCTCCTCTCTCTCTCTCTCTCTCTCACACACACACACACAAAACACACACTCTCTCTCTCTCTCTCTTTCTTTCTTTCTCTCTCCTCTGCAGTAAACCTCGCTACCATAATAGGTAGCTTGAAGCTGGAGGTAGGAGAAGCCATCTTGGAGCTGGTTTAAAGGTAATTAGAGTCTTGTTTCTTTAATTCAAAACTCCCTAGAGGTTTCTCACATTTCGAACCTTCATTCATGAAGCCAGCGCTGGTCGTGGGCTAAACATCTCTTCATAGAAAAGAGAGAACATAAGAAGTCTGCATATATATTTTACCAGAGTCATTCTCCTCATGATCCAGCTGTGCAACCGAACTGTGCTGCTGTCAAAAATCTCAGCTGTAAGTATAACTGTGTGCTGAGTCCTATGAGTCCTAGTGTATCAGTGGATGTGGGGGTAGTCTTAAAACCCCTACCCAACTGGTTCGATCATTCTACTCTAATTTCCATTCATCTATTAATTCAGCAAAGATTTAATAAGCTTACTTATATCAGACACTGTTCTGGGCAATTGGGGAATACTGTGAAGAAAAGTCAAAGAACAGAACATGAACATTAGCAGTTTAAAAGCTGACAAGTTGTGGTTTTGCACACTGACACACTGGCTCTGCTTACTGACATTTAACCATAGAGGCTTGCAGCAGGTATCAGCTACCTGCAGTAGTAGAAGCAGGAAATAATGCAGTGGGGAGAAAACAATCCCCCTTTGGGTTCAGTGCAATAAAAGTCCCTAGGCTGTATGAGCTGAGTCCCTAGGTTGTTGACAAGCTTGTACTCATACAAGGAATGTAGAATGCACTCTCCAATAGAATTACACAAACTTTCTTGCCTTGATGTACCCCAAACTTGTTTATGTACAAAAGTGAAAGTCCTGCTGTGCCTGAACTCAGACTTTGGGAATTATCCCTCTGGGCTGTGGCACCGATAAAATGTTGCTTCCAGATCTAGGTGTCCTGACCCTCATTTCCCACAACCTAGAGCTTTCTAGCTTGAGTTAACAGCCAGTACAAAGGTCCTAATAAATGCAGGTTGATTTGTTAGAGAACATTAATATTTATTTCATCCAAATCTTGACATCACAAAATAGAATAAAATGTTATTCTATAACTCAGAACACCAAATACAGAAGCCATTACACATAATTTCAGTCTTCATTTATTTTTTTTAAAGAGACAATGTTTCACTGTATTGCTTATGCTGGCCTCAAACTCCTAGGCTCAAGGGATTCTCTTGCCTCACCCTTCCAAGCAGCTAGGACTACATGCGCCAACAGGCTTGGCTTGTCATTTTTATTTGTGAAAGATAAAGAAATTTCATATTTAAAATTTATTTTTCAAAACAAGACTAAACTCTAAATCTCCATATATTAAACAATTAAAAAGCTGAACCACATATTTATGCCTGTTGATGCAAAAAAGGCAAAAATAAGCAGATGTGTTACAGATGTGTGTACTCAACCCCTTCTGCATTTCTGTGGCAGATGGGCCTGTAAGCTGAGGCCTAGCATTACTGCAGCCAGGTGCCTGCAAAGAAGGTTCTGAAATAATAAGCACTCAATATTGGAAGAGAAGAGGAGGAACTGCCACTGGGCGAGACAGAGATTCAGTCTCAACAGAAGCTTTGGCTAACACTGGGAAGTGTTTTTAAAAACATTTTTTGCTGAGATATAGCTCACATCACAAAATTCACCTTTTAAAGTGCACAATTCAATAGTTTTAGTGTGTTCACAGAATTGTGCAACCATCAAAGAATTTTAGAATATTTACACCATCTCAAATGGAAACCCCGTGCTCATTGGTGGTTACTCCTCTTTCTCCCTTTTCTCTCTGCCTCTTGCCTCTGCCCATTTTCCTATTGGACACTTCTTATCAATAGTATCATGTCATATGTAATATTTGGGGCCTGCTTTATTTCACTTAGTGTAATAACTTCATGGTATATCCATGATGTAGCAAGTTTCAGAACATCCTTCTTTTCAAATACAAATAATATGCATTTTGTATGTATACTTCTTTTGTATACCCATTCATTCACTGAATGCTTCTACTTTTTGGCTATTATAAGTAATAATGCTGTGAACATTTGTGTACATGTTTTTATATAGATCTGTATTTTCATTTCCACTCCATATACATAGGAGTGAAATTGCCGAGTCGTCTGGTAACTCTACACTAACACTTTGAGGACCTGTGAGACTTCTTTTCATAGCACTTTTACTGTGTTACCTTCTCATAAGCAGTACTGGAGGGTTTTAATTTCTCCACATCCTCATCTACACTTGTTATCTGTCTTTTTTATTATATACATCCTAGTGGATGTGAAGTGTTTTGTCATTGTGGTCTTGATGGCTAATGATGTTCAATATCTTTCTACATACTGACTGGCTACTTTTATAAATTTTTTTTGAAGAAATGTCTATTTGCGTCCTTTGCCAATTTTTAAACTATTATTTATTTTGTTATTATTGAACTATAAAAATCCCCTATACATTTATAAAGTCCTTTAGGAAATATGTGTTTGCTTTTTAAAAAAATTTTTAAGTTTGTTTTAATTAGTTATGCATGACATTAGAATGTACTTTGATACATCATATATAATAGAGTATAATTTCTCATTCTTCTGGTTGTACATGATGTAGAATCAAACTGGTCATATAGTTACGTACATACATAGGGTAATAATGTCTGATTCATTCTACTATCTTTCCTACCCCTCTTTTTACTTTCTTGATGGTATCATTTGTGCACAAATTTTTGATTTTGATGAATTCCTATTAATCTTTTTATCTTTGGTTGCTCGTGTTTTAGGTATTGTATCTAAGAAGCCACTGTCTAATCCAAAGTCATGAAGATTTATGTCTAAGTTGTCTTCCGAGAGTTTCATAGTTTACATTTATGTCTTTGATTCCTTTTGAATTGACTTTTGTGGGTGATATAAAAAGTTAATTTAGTTCTTTGGCATGAGGCTATCGAGTTGTTTCAGCACAAGTTATTAAAAATACTAGCTTTTCCCTCATAATGGTTTTGGCATTCTTGTCAAAATTGATTTTGTCTTTATACATGAAGGTTTGTTTCTGGGCTCTTTATTTATTGATCTATACGTCTACTGTTACGTCAGCACCATTTGTCTTGACTACTATAGCTTTGAAGAAATTTTGAAATTAGGAGATGTGAATCCTCCAAATTTGTTATTTTTTAAGACTGTTTAGTTTTTCCTCAAGTGGATTAGTTTTTTTTTAGCTGAGATAATTCTCAAAGATGGTTGAAGCTGGGGGCTGTTGGTTGAACACTCTTATGCTACCATAGGATATGAGTTCTTTATTTATCAAGGGGGACTTAGGTGATATAGTATTCAACACGTGAAATCTCCCAGTGAGTTGAAGGAAACATTCAATTATCTTCTCCCTGGGTGTCATGAAAGCATTTCCATAGATGCCCCAAACAAGAGCAACGAATGAAAAGCAAAAAGCATGTACACAGGACGATGCATAGGTTAAAGATGTCTGTATCAGTGATCTGCTAAGGTTTTGATACTGTCTGGAGTCATGAAAGATATCTGCAATGGTAAACCCATTCACCTTAATGGAAATTAAAATTCAGAGTTAAAAAGAAAGGTCAATCTTTGTTATAACTGCCCTCATCGCCTAGGCCTTACTCCTTCATTACTCAGCTCCAGCGTCTAGTCTCCTTCATATTCCTTGAAATTGCCAGGCTATCTTGTGCCCCAACATCTTTGCACTGTCTTCTTTCTTGGCCCTTAAATGCTGTCCTTCATATAGATATATAGTTTACTCCTTTACCTTCAATTTTTTGCTCAAATTTTACTTTCTTGGTAAGGCTTACTCTAACTACCACCTGCAGTGCTCCCACTTCCCCTCTGCCTGTTCTCTTTCTCTCCATGGCAGTTGTGACTCCGCATACTATAGAATTTGCCTATTTTCAATTATTTACTGTTTGTCTCTGCCCTTCCCAATGGCCATAAGAATAGAAACATTATCTGTTTTCTTCATGACTTATCTCTAAAGCCTGGAAGAATGCCTGATATAGCATTATCAATGCCTGATATAGAAAACTATTTGTTAAATGAATGACTGAAACTCAGATACATAACTTGCACATATTCTGCATTTAATATAACTTATTGTATTCTAATTTTCAAATAGATGGAGAATTAAGTACTTATTATGCATAATGAACTTGGTTTCACCCTTGTGTATGGTCCTTAATTAACTATGTCTTTGATGACTTAGATTAAAATGTTCAATATCTCTAGTAATTAGAGAAATGCAAATCAAACAACTCTAAGATTTCATCTCACACCAGTCAGAATGGCAGTTATCAAGAATACAAACAACAATAAGCACTGGCAAGGATGTACAGGAAAAGGCACGCTCATACATTGTTGGTGGGACTGCAAATTGGTACAGCCAATCTGGAAAGCAATATGGAGAGTCCTTAGAAAACCTGGAATGGAACTACATTTGATTCAGCTATCCCACTCCTTGGTCTATACCCAGAGGACTTAAAATCAACATACTATAGTAATGCAGCTACATCAATGTTTATAGCAGCTCAGTTTACAATAGCTAAAGTGTGGAAGCAACCTAGATGCCCTTCAGTAGATGAATGGATAAAGAAATTGTGGTATATATACATGATGGAATATTACTTAGAGTTAAAAGAGAATAAAATTATGGCAATTGCAGGTAAATAAATGGAGTTGGAGAGTAACATGCTAAGCTAAGTAAGCCAATCCCCTAAAACCGAAAGTCGAATGTTCTCCCTGATAAGTGGATGTTGATCCATAAAGGTGGGAGGCATGGGAAAAATGGAAGAATTTTGATTAGGTAAAGGGAGGAATGACAGTGGAGGGGGTATGGGGGCAGGAAAGATGGTAGAATGAGATGGATATCATTACCCTGGGTACATGTATGACTGCACATAGAGTGAGATGCTACAGAGAAATAAAAAGTTATGCTGCAATTGTGTACAATGAATCAAAATGTATTCTATTGTCATATATACCTAATTAGAATAAATAAGTAAAATACAAAAAAGATTATCATATGCTTTTCTTATTTAGTTTATTAACATGGTGAATTACCCTGAGTTTTTTTTTTTTAAGTGGCATATGTACTGTTAATGAGAAACTGCAGTAGTAAGTTTTTACCTTCCGAGGACCTGTATAGTGTAAAACACTAAGTATTTCTATCTAATCCTTGATAAACTTAGCCATGAGTGAAACCCGAAACAAAACATGAAAAGACAGAAAAAACCAATTAACAAATGCTTCAGTTAAAGAAAACTAAACTACTCACTGCCTACTAAGCTGGCAAGAGATGAATCAAGGTCACTCCCAAGGGCTTTGCTGGCTGCCATTGCAGGACTGGGTGGTATCATTGAGACAGGTGCAGGCTGCCCAGCTGGTGCCATGGTTGGCATCAGAAGATCACCTAGACCATCAAAAACTGGAAATCAAATAGACCAGGTTCAGAATAATTGAAAAATGGGCCATGTTCAAAATCAAAGAGTTATTATCTTGAAAACTTATGGAAATAAGTGAATATACATTCTTATAAAAGAAGGCATGTAATTCACTCTTTTCATGACTAGAACACTAAGAACATATCTATATATGTCTACTCAGAAAGTATGGAAATACTAATGGACATGAACAAAGATGGAAAAATGGGAAAAAAAAGCTGTATAATGTACAGGAAAGAACACAGATTGGGGTTGCAATTCAGCTTCATGCCTCACCAGCTGTGAGACCCTGAGAAAGCTATTCTCTGAGCTTTTAGTTTGCTTATCTGCAAATGGGAAGAGTACCATTAATATATGGCTTTGTTGTGATGATTAAATTAAATATACATACCTATATATTTATTATAATGCTTGCTCTGTGTAGGCACTCAATTAGTGGTAACCATTGCTACTCTTATTAAAAACAACCACCAAAGCACTCTTTATTCAAAATGGCAGTGATTTATAGCAAAACCTAAATGATTTATTCTGGAAACCTAAGATGTTTACTTCTAAAATTATTCTTAAATGAGTAAAGAAGATTGAGTCTCCTATGAAATTAATACCAAAATAAAAGCTGATATAATGGTTGGCAACTAGAGATAAGTATTTAAAAAACAGTTGATTTAAGAGGTAGCAATGTTAATTTTCCTCTAATAACTGAAATTAATTTTGGTTCTACCTTTAGGGGCTATTTAAATTAAAAGGTATTTTAGATATTAGAAATAAAATGCCATCCGTGGTAGTTCCTGATCACCACATAACATATATCACTTATTCGGTTCCTAGAAAAAAGAAAGACCATTCAAAATACAGACTCAGGGTTTTCATGAGATATTGCTAATAGCTACATAGAAAACTTTGTGGTTGTTGAATTTTATCAAAAAGTTATACATATCTATGAGAAACACAATACAGTAACTCTAAAGTAAAGAAGGACAACATTCAAGTAGGCACTGGCAATAGAAGCAACCAAATTGTCAGGCAGGGAGTAGATTTAGGGTGTTTCTGAAACACATTTAATTGCCAAAAACTCACCAATTGAAAATTTGTAGTAAGGACCCAGCGTGGGAAGAGTAGAGAATGGAAGAGAATACAAACAGAGTGACAGCAGTGACGAAAGGTTAAAGGCAGCAAAGAAACTACTTGTGTCTCACTTTATAAAACTGAGGGCCATGCAAGCTTCACAAGGTGTAAGCAACAGCAAGGGAAGGGGTATCCTCATATTCAGGGACTGTACAAAGATTGAGTGCAAAGCACTTGTTTTTCCTTTACCAGCTATAAATCATGTGCACGTACACTCATGCATATAGATGATGTGCATGTTAAATTAGATTTCTGCTAAAAAAAAGAAAACAGAAACAGAAAGGATTGTAGTTATTCTTAAGGCTACCAAGATGTATTGGAAATTTTGATTTAAGGTATAGAATGAGAGATTTTGTGAAGTTTTAGCACCAGGTTATCACTCAATATTTTCCTGTTGTAAATTTCCTGAAAATGCACAAACTTTAGGTGGTGCATTTTATTTATCAGAATAAATGACAAAAGTGTTTGAAAATCACTGCCTTACCTGAAGGATCAAAGGAGCTGCTGCCAGACGTTGAAGGCGTTGTTCCGAAAGCTGCCTCAAAATTGGGCTGTAGCAGATTATTCTGAGCTGGAGTCACTGGTGATGGAGAAGGGGCCATGAAAGAACCCCCAAATCCTGAAAAAAAAAACAGTTGCAGAAAAATATAAGCAAAAACAGTGAGAGGTGGGTAAAAGCCATAACAACAGAAAAAAAACTGAAAAGGAAATGAACTCATGTAGATTAGTGAAACTGGGGAATTTTTAAAAAAGTTTTCCAAGTATCTTAATATGCCATGTATTAGTTAGAGACTTAATTTGATTATGAACAAGAAAGCACACAAGAATATATACCCATATTTTAAAAAATATTTATTTATCTTTTAGTTGTAGTTGGACACAATACCTTTATTTTATTTATTTATTTTTATGTGGTGCTAAGGATTGAACCCAGGGCCTCTCATGTGCTGGGTGAGTGCTATACGGCTGAGCCACAACCCCAGCCCAAGAATATATACCCTTATTAAGAAAACCTGTGGCATCCAAATCAGTTATTATAATGTAGAACATAAAACAAAGAAAGAATCATTAGGGTTAAAATTCAGATAATGATTTTCATTACATGGACATTTTACATTTCTTCAAATCAATACCAAGTATTAGTTGCACACATTGGCATAGTATAATAAAATATAACTTAGAAAAACAAGCATCAAATCCTCCTTAATATTTTTCATATATGTTTTAGGTCTATCGTTGTTACCAAGAATAGGTCCCTCCCATCACTCTTGAGATTTATAAATATGGGGGTGGGTGGGAGGTCCTGTCTCTAGTGCGAACCTCCTCCCATCCAGCTTCTGCAGTGCACCCAGCATGATCCTTTTGAGTAGAAAATGTTGAAGGTTACTTTTCTCAAAGCTTTCAGATTTCTTTACTGTGAATTCCTTTGTAGAGCAATCACCCCTTTCATGTCTTCCCACTGGCCCCTCATCATCCCTACATACTGGGCTGCAGTTATCACTACCATTCCCTATGCTACATGCCTGCTCTGGGAGATCTTCCTTGCCTTATCCTGCCACCCACTGCTGCCAGCTGCATTCCACCACCCACGACCCACATCCCATATTCACACCATTGTCTTTAGTGCCTGGTATGCAGCTCCACCTTACTCCTTATAAGGAGTTTATAATATGATCTCCAGATCCCCATCATATATCTTTATCCCCATGCTCCCCAAATCCAAAACCCAGAGATGATATTCTGGAGTTGGAAGCTGTATCTTTTTTTCTTATCTTTTTCACGAATATTCAGCACATTGCCTAAGACATTAAATTAGGTTTGGTGAATAAATAAAGGACATTTTTTGAGTATGGAAGATAAAGAGATAGTAAAGATTGGTGAAAATTAACCAAACCACAAACTAAATATTTAATCTTTGAAGGTTGGAAGAAAATGACTTTTTTTCAAGTAACAGAAAGAGAAGAAGTTATTATTATTATTATTATATTGCTTCTGTATGAAAATATGCAACCTGTGAAGGAAATAAGTTTTGTCTCTTCATTTTTTGCTCCTTCCCTTCTTGTGCAGTGTAGCCCCAACCTCCCCCATGCTGGGGATCAAATCCAGGATTCTGCACATGGTAGGCAAAGATTCTACATTCTCATCCCATGATTTCTTCAGGCACCAATTGATATTCTATCAAAAGAATTAATTACTATTAGAAGTCTTTGTTATACACAGTACAGACATATGTTTCTTTCAAAGCTAGCTACATAATCTCTTCTTCACAGTTTGCAAAAACACAGTGATTAAAAAAAATCCACTAAAATTACATTTCACTTTATATAAAAACAAATTTATGATTTTGAAAATAACTTCCATTAAACTCTCCAATTTTTTTAAAGGAGGTAGCATAATATTTATGCCATGCTGTTCCTTGAATTGGGTTTATGCTTTCCTTGTATACATATATATATACATATATGAAAAAAATTCAACTGGGTGTGGTAGCACACCTCTGTAATCCCAATTACTCAGGAGGCTGAGAAGATAGGAGGACTGAAAATCAAGATCACTCTAGGCAACCTATATAGACCTGTATCAAAACAAGGTCTATACAGGGGATGTAGCTTAGTGGTAGAGCATTTGTTTAGTATCTGTGATGCCCTGGTTTTAACCCTTAGTTTCACAGCAAACAAACAAAATCTTGAGTTTGGATAAATTGTTCCTTATTAGGAAATGGTCATTTTTCAAGTTCACAGTGGTCATATTTTAGTATTTGAGTGACATTAGCATCACTTCTAGATTTCTTTACTGAGGAAAATATAATTTCCAGATCCCTAAAAACCAATAACATGGAGAAAAGAAAGGCTAGAAGTAACTTTTTTTTTTTTTTTTTTATGTAACTGCTTTGTTTTTAGGGAGATGGGTGGCTGTGTTAATGCTGATTTTTAAAAAACATTATCTTATACCTCTAACTAAATATGACTGTGGTCAATTTACACTATTGTTATATGGTGTACTTGTTATAGTGAATGTGATAGCTGCATTTGATTGGATTTCTTAAAACTTGGCCAAGGAAAGAACACTATATTCCAGAATCACAGTGTAGTAGTATTGGAAAGTACCTTAGGATGTAGGATCTATCTTTGGAACACTACCATTCCACGGCTGGAGGAAGTGACTACAGAGAAACTGAGCACTTAGCCAAGATTTAGCAGAAAGAAAAGGAAAAAGCATACCTTCTTACAGGGCTCATCGGCTTAGTGCTAATGTGTTTCACTTGAAGTCAACACCAAATCTACAGGTGAATAAATAATGGTCCCTGAAAAAAATCAGTGCCTCTTCTAAGGAAGTGAACTGTAAAGCCAACATTGGCATGAGGCTCCCCAAGGGCCAGGTATTGTTGTAAGCATTCTTTTTTTAGGTAGAACCATTTGAAACACATGAACTGCCTAAATTTTATCATTGAGATCTCACAAAAACAGTAATTTCATATGGTTCAACCTAAAACATACATTTAATTTAGCTAATTTAATTCTTACAACCACCCCAAAAGGTTTAACAGATGAGAAAACTGAGGTCAGAGAGATAAAATAATTTACCCAAGGTCATGTTATGACAAATGGCAGATCCAGGATTCCACTGAAGAATCCTCCAGAGTCCAGCTCCTTGGCACTGCACAACATGGACTGTTGTTTCTCAGACCCAGGAATAAGGCTGGAATTTATCCTTGTATGGGTTCATAAACATATATCTTGAAGGATAATTTTTTCACCTGATATTCAGCCCCCTCTTTCTCTGGCATTGGGGATTAAACCCAGGAATACTCTACACTGAGCTGAATTCCCAGCCCTTTTTATTTTATTATTTTGAGAGAGGGTCTTGCTAAGTTGCCCAATCTGGCCTTGAACTTGCAATCTCCTTGCCTCAGCCTCCCAAGTAGATGGTATTACAGGTATGTACCACCATGGCTGGCTTCAGTATACTCAGTTCTTATGAAGTATATGCTCTCACAGGTCGAGGGTAATTAAATATATATTAAGTGATATAAAATGATCAATTGATTATTTTAAAGAAGAGATTCACTATTGCTATACTATATAAAGAACTAAACAGGAAATGAGGAGCTTGGGAAACTTCTGTTAAGTGACTGAAGCTTTATAGCCATGGAATAGAGGTAAATAATAGAAAAACCCAAACCATTATCTTTCTGTACGGTTCTAAGTGATATTAAGAAAGATGCTCTATAGACTGGAATTGGAAATAGGATAATAATAAATGGGCTTCTAGATGTCCCATAGTCATATCTGAACTGTCCTTCGATAACTGAATAGCCAACTACCTTCAGGGCCTCAACCATCTGCAGATATGGTGTGTTTAATCACAGATGATTAGGCTTACAAATGTAACTTTCCAAAGGGAAAGAACATAGGCAATTAATGAAGTACTATTAATACAGATACATTGAACCTGAGCATCATAATATACCTAAACATCACATCATCTTGGTCAGGAGAGTGAAAATTTAAAACTACTGGTAAATAAAAACACTTCTACAATACTATCCTGAAACCTAACATTTGCTCCATTAATGTAAAGATGATATTGTTTCATGTATTGTCAGTGATGCAATCAGTTATTAATACATTCCACTAATGGGTCTGAAATAGTATTTTCTAGGAGCAATCGTCTCAGAGCCTTTTGTCTGATGCTTTCAGATTGGTTACTACTCCTACACAGGATGACTGAACTAGTAGGTCCTCCGCACACCTTCCCTTAGTAGAAGTTGTTAGTTTTTAATTCCACATGAAACATTTTGGTGTTTTAAACTCACTTCAAGGAATTCTGTGGCTCTGCTAAAATGTGGTTAAGAGAAGAAATACAAAACTACTAAGGGCCTCATTAAGTTGGCTCACATTGTTCCCTGTCTTTGGAATTAAAGATAGGACAGGGCACTTTCCTATCCTAACACAGATTTATGGTGCAGTTACCTTGGACTTGTGTCTATGGTTGTCCTCCTTGATGGTGACCTCAGAGGCATATTATTCAAACACATCTAATTTTTCTTCATTCTATTTTTACCTTTGTTATCCAGAATCTCTATATCTTTCAAACATTGATATTTTCAGTTTGTGCATCTTGAGCAAAAAAGGTAGTTTAATTTTTTCTTTTCTTTTTTTTATTTCTTTTTTTTGGGGTACCAGGAATTGAACTCAGGGCACTTGACCATTGAGCCACATCTCCAGTCCTAATTTGTATTATTTAAAGACAGGGTCTCATTGAGTTGCTTAGTGCCTCACTTTTGCTGAGGCTGGCTTTGAACTCATGATCCTTCTGCCTCAGCCTCCCTAGCTGCTGGTATCATAGGATGCAGCACTGCACCTGGCATGAATAATATCTTTATCCTACAAATAATTGGAATGGCTTGGAGAGAATATCTAAAATCTTTTTAACACTTAATTTTATATATATTATTAATATATAATATATATATTATAATAATAAACTAATATATATATATAATATATATATATATTAGTTTTTCCCTTACTGTTTTTACATGTAAACATATTTTTTCAAAAAACTCTAATCTTAATCAGGCTGAGATGAAAGTGCTCAGCCCAATAACCAATCCCATGATGGTGTATATGTATTATTTTCTTTTATATTCTTCACAAATCAGGCTCATTGCTAACAACTAATAATACAAGACTGGAGAAATCTTCACAAAATATATCTCTCCTCTTACTCTTTGTCTCTCTGGTTCAAATGAAGATTTAAATCTGGTCACATTTGTAGGCTTGTTATCTATGATTAGGCTCATTTGCTTTTTAATGTTCTTCTTTATTTGCAGACTCTGGGCTTGGATGATTCTTCCCTACAAAAACACATACATAAGTACAAAGAAAGTGCTAAATTTCACTGTAAACTGCCACAATGCAGAGCTCCAAATATTTGTTCTACTGATGCCATTAAGCAAAAATGTGTAATGTGAAAACACAGAAATAGCTATCATCAGCTAGACTATGAAAATGAACATGACTGTGTTCTGTATATTAGCAGGGCTTACTGGGGAGGAGATTAGGGAAGTTCACAGGATAGAATCATACTGATAATTTTTTTTTTTTGGTAAGAATATAACTTCCTGAGGCTTTGGTAGTGAAACAAGTATGAGCAATGTTTTTCAATAAGCAAAGCAGAGGACAGTATGAGAAACTGGCCCTTAGAATTAAACCTTACCAAAATAAGAAGTAATTTAAAATTTCTTACATCAGGATATAAGGTGAAGGAGGAGCTGCCTGTGCCAAGTAAATCAGATGTTCCTATATGTATAAATTAAATTGTTTTGAAATAAATAAATTAAATTGTTTTGAAAGCAAATTAGACATTAACACCCACATATACCTATTTTCATTAAATATTAATTGATTTAAATAGAAAAAAAAAAACAGAAACAAGAAAGGTGATACAACACACAACTTTTCCCACCATTGAAAGAGTCATAAGATGCAGAGGAAGAAATGGAAGTGCCCAGTAAATGAGACCTATGTATATGGTATTGTAGCTTTCATCACTGATTTTCTCTTCTCTAACCCATTTTACTATGATTTCAGAATGGACAGGTCAGTTGAACAGGCTTACATTAGGTGAAGTGATCTAACCTGCAATTCTTTGCATACTTCTCCCAGGGCCTCAGGCACCTGCTGTTTCACTTGGTATTGGTGACAAAACCTTGTCTACTTGTTCCAGACATGCTTTAGATCCTGATCTCATCCCCTAGGATTAAACCTCTTGACTCTGTCACCAATCTCTGACTTTGAGTTGGATAGGAAAATACCATCTGGCTGTCACTGGAATGAGAGGACTTAGCAAATAAGAGTGTCATGTTTGATTAAGGGATCTGGAGAAAATGAGAAAGATGAAAAAGAAATGTTGCTGCCCCTAGGACAGACTGAAGAAACCACACGGAATTACTGAGGGAAGGAAAGGTTAACAGCTGTGCTGTGGCTACCTCCTCCCACTTCTTGAGGAAAGACCTGACAAGCCATATTTCCTGTAGCTCTGAAGGTTGAGGAGGGTCCCTTAGGATTTGCTGCTACACTGCCGCTACAGTCTAAGAACAAACTTTCCAAGTCTATTACACTTGGTGTCAGGACTGTTCATATACTACTTATCATTTACAGGCCACAACTACACTTAAAACCAGGAACTTACCCTATATAGGACCACATTACCCTATATAGGGCCATGGTATTTAAGCTGAGAGATTTTAGATGTGGTGGCTTCCCTGGGTGGATGTGACTCACAACACACGTCAACTCCTTGTCAACCTTAGAACCAAAATGCATCCTTTGTTGGGAGGGACTAGGCTGGAACATGGGAAGCTACATGTGAGGGTCTGAGGCCTCTGTGGTACTACTGCTATGCTGCTGTTGTGTGCACAAGTAAAATTAGACAATGTAAGCCAACAGCATTTTGCAAGTTCATTCGTAATCTGAACCTAAATTTACTACTGGGGTCTTAACGAATAATTTTCCAGGTCTGACTATCAGTAACTGATACTTGAATTTTACTGTCTTTGAATTATTCTTTTATTCTATCTATACTATCCCAGCAATAAGTAATTATTTTAGGCAAATCATGTTAATCTGTGCCACACTATAGTCCTGCTGAGCTGGGATCACCCAAATGATATATGTAGCAACTGCTTCACTTTAGTGGTAGAAATCTATATAACAGTTTCTTCTAGAGTGATTCACACATTCTAAAACCAAATCTCAAACATCAAGGTATATTTCCCCACCAATGCCTTCAAAAACCATATAGGCATAGGCATCATAAGATAAAATTGCTACACAAGCATATTTCTGTTTTAGTAAACAAAAAGAAATGTGCTGACTGAAAGTAAGGCAGATTATGAGCACCCTAGGAGCCACAAGGTGACTTGTGTACAACTGTGATTTAAGACTAGTTTCATTAAATCCTGGGAAGTAATCAACCTCTCTTATATAATAGCTTGTTTTTCAATTTCATATCTTGAAGAGTAAAGAAAGAAATGCACCCTGCAATTCATGTAATATGTTACATATAAAATATATTCGTATTTCTATAAAATATTATTTTATTTTAATTTTATTAATTACCAGCTAGTAGATCTGCCGATGCTGATGAACTAGAAGCAGCCTGAGGTGCAGGTTGGGGTTCAGAAGCACTACTTCCAAATGCATCTATCCATTATCCATTGTGCAGCAAAAAAGTAAGAGAGTGTAAACAGTAAGTACAGTGAGTAAGAATAATTTTATGTCATGCAGAGACATGCATAGATACAATATTCTGTATGGTGACTGAGTGAATTGAATTATCCTCTGAAAAGCTTATTCTCTCAAAAGAGTTCTAGAATATTATATTTAGGAATTAACACCTCCTTGTAAGATTAAGAGGTTTTTGTTTTTTGTTATTTGTTTTAGAAATCTTTTGGACTAAATACTGTCACTTATGAAGACAGGATTGAGATTTTAAAATTGTTACATAAAGGTAAAACAATTTTCCCATTAACTTTAATAAACTTAATTCATGCAGCTGCAACAGTAGCAACTCCACTTGCACCTAAATATCAAGTTTCAGTATTCGGGCACTTTAGGACCTAAGTTTTGAGATGCAGAATATAAGAAATTGTGACATCTCTGAACCCTCATGTACTCATCATGGCATATCCTTGATGCCTCAATGTGCAGTAGATGTTCAATGTGGGCATAACTTGCAAAAGATGGTATTTTAGCCCAGAGCCATCTACATTATGGATCTTCACAAAGTCACTTCAAACTCTTTTCCTGTAAAATAACTACTAACAGAAGACTTTAGATTTATTATCCAAATAAGTAGTTTAACAATTAATTCAATATATCTTCCTGTTTTAAGGTATATAAAGGAAGAAGAGAATATAGTTAAGTCAGGGAAACATTTTCCAATTCTTTGGAAGAATTTTAAAACATTAAAATCAATGTAAATAAACCATATGACACAGTGTATAACATCAAATATGTACACATTCAATTTTGGCTGGCTTGTTTTCAATTCTCAATTATCTGGTTTATGTTTATACCACTTTTAAGAACTTAGGAATGTTGATTTAGCCAACAGATCAGAATCATCAAGGAAGAACAGTATGAGAAAATTACAACCAGGTGATTATATATTAGGATGAACAAAAAGTTGAAAAAAATGAAGACTTCAAATGAAAAACTATCTGGTTTTGTTAGGTCATGCACTGAGAATGATGATCTGATGAGGATGAAGGAGATGGTGGCAAAGAAATAAAAAAGACCTTAAAAAAACTAAGTTTACATTTAAGAGACAGAAGTGACTTTACTTCAAAAGAAAAAAAAAAGATGAAATATAATGAAACAGAAGATCTAGAAACTACTCTGGAAAAAAATAAAAGAGACTCCTTAAGTGTCAAAGGAGGAGAGATACGCACCCCCAAAAAGGTCTATCACGCCTGAAGACTCCACCTTTGCTGGAGAGGCAGTGGTTGCAGGAGATGGCGCTGCAAACGCATCCACTGCAGTGAAGCAGACACGAAGTGCATGTCATTCAAAGGACAATGAAACCAGGAGCCTTGACAAATGGCACCTTGAGATTTCATGGTTAACTCCAGGCAGAAGATTGTGTACAGTCTTAGCAATTAAGAAAAGCAAGTAGAGAAGTATTGGGACTGAACTAGAACATGACAGATTCCATGTTTTCATTATGTCAAAACGGATTCTGCTATTATGTATAACTAAAAAGAAACAATAATAAAAAAGAAAATCAAATAGATTTAAAAATACATATGTTCCCAAACAAAATAAAATTTAACTCCTTGAAGTCAGAGAATTAATGTGAAATTTTCTTTTTTTTTTTAACCAGTCTTGGATATATTACCCTCATCAGTTGGTGATGGTTCAAAGAATTAGACCTTTTTCATAAGTGGATTCTGAGATTAAGAGAACATAAGACTGTTCTCAAGTTGTTGCATGGGCCTCTCCAGGTATAACCCCTATGAGACAGCTCAGAAGGCAGGGCCCTGGCAAAGCACTCACCGGATAAGAGGTCAGCGGTGAGAGTACTCTCAGGCGCAGGAGAGGCCCCTTGTGGTGGAGAGGAGAAAGCATCTTCCAAAAGTGAAACAAACCAAAACCAAGCAGAAGTAAGTAGCAGAAAGCTGAAATCAAAGTCACAAATCTAACAAATGCATTATCACAGGTGAGTACAAAGGTTATTCATGAAAACATCTAAGAAAACTAAATTAAAAGAAAAACAAAGGGTTGCTTTGGTTTTACCTGTACCAAACAGGTCTATGCTAGGAGCAGCATCTGGCTTAGGCGCTGCAGCAACTTCAGGAGCAGACTCAAACAGATCTAAGGCCAAGAACACACATGCCTTTACTCAATTTGAAAACCAAGCCTGAAACAGCACCACTCCCCGGTTCTGAATGAGCAGTTGGCAGAATTCTGAATTAAGTAGCACATGGTTTCTAAAGAACCATTCAGTGACAGGGTATTCATGCAGGAAGGCTTGGATACGCAGTACATCTCAAGGACCAGAATTCAATCCATCAGATGGAAAGAGTTCAACAACAACAAGAACAAAAAATTACCACCAAAGATATCTAGAGCAGGAGGAGCGGTGGTGGAGGCTGCGGCGGCAGAGGTGGTGGAGGTGGTGGTGGTGGCGGCGGCGGCGGCGGCGGCGGCGGCAGCAGTAGTGGCAGCAGTGGCAGCTGCAGCGGCGGGAGCAGGAGAAGGGGCGGTTGCGGGAACTGGAGGGGCTGTGCTAGCTGTAGGGGTAACTACAGGAACGCTGGTCTCAGGTGGCTTCATTGCAAAGAGGTCCAGCTCGGGTGCCGCCTCTGCACTACCTTCAGACGGGGCAAAGGGGTCTTTTGGAAAGCAAAGTGGAGACATACAGAGCATCAGCAAGGAAAGAGACAAGAGACAGTGGTGTAAGTACGGGTAAGAGACAGCTTACACACATTTACACACTAGCTAGGCCTCAGGCTGCTTGGATTTAACTACTATCCTATTAGCAGGGGTCAGTGACTAGAATGTTTTTCTAAAGAAAAAAAATTAAATACAGTATAGGTATCACAAATTAAGAATCTGAAACACTGTAAAGTACTGTGAGATTAGCCTATAGTCTAGGATCCGTGGTCGTTATCCTTCAAACGCTTCCTTAATCTCATCAGTTGGGTAGCTTTGAAAGTTCATTAAAACATGCCGATAGAGTTGAACTCAATGTTACAAGAGTACAATGTGGCATTAGAAGAAAAGAACAAACATTAAGAGAGCATACTTGCACTGACAAAAATTGTCAATTGTGAGGAATTGTCAATTTTGATAAGTATGCACTTCATTGTCTTAATGTTTTATGTGCTGTCATTATTTATTCAGTTATGATGAATGATAGTTTACTCTCAGAAGAAAATAAAATTAGAAAAACATATGGCCACATCTAACTACATGGGTTTCACATAAGGACAGAAAAGTAACAGACGGGCTCGTGACTGTAAACCCACCATTTCCTGAGCATGCATCAAGTGCTGCCGCTACGGGGGTTGGGGTAGCTGGTGCGGCGGCCCCTTCGGATGCTGCAGGGGCCTCCCCAGGAGAAGCTGCAAAGGCATCTTGGGCGCGGTTTTTAAAACAACAGAAATTAAAGGAATAAAAGAGAAGAAAATATAGTAAAAGAACCAAGTTAAATTGTGAAGAAGGCTCCCTTATACAACATGAATTTTTAAAAATGCATTTTTATGGCCCATGCACTTTTGGCAATCATAAAACGATTATTCTTTGTGCACCTTCATGTTAGTTAACATGCAAATGGAGGAGTATCGATACTGCTGAGGCCTATAAGGATCCAACCAGATTCTCATTGTATAAGGGCTCTGAGAAGCATGTTTTATGTATCATTAGAAATTAATGGATGTGAAAATTAAAATACAAAAATAATTTTATCATGTAATTTAAGCCATTAAACTTTCATGTCCAGGTGATACTTATTCACTGTGTTACTGTAATGTCTTTTTTTAATGCAAATAATATTAAATAGATGATGGCAATGTAAACAATCTAATTTTAAAATTTTTTATGGTCTAGTACAGACAAAATTATTCTGTCAACATGAAAGGTTTACTAACTATTCATAAATGTTAAGTCTTTACTATCCATGAAAATTAGCATCAAATACTTATTTTAAAGGAATAAAGATAAACAAATTAGGTCATGATGCTATAATGTCTTCATTTCTACTTAAATTTGTTGTTTTAAAATATTATTGTATTTTCCCAGTCTTTTGGAAAATGATTTATTTTTGACAGATTAAAATTAGATGATGAGTACATTTTTATTTATTGAAGGAAGTTCACTAACATCTAGGCAGGACCGGTTTAAAAATACCTACTTAATAAATGGCTGGTATATGCATTCCCAATGCACTTCTGCCAGCACACCATGTTAATTATGGTAAAGTACCCTTGGGTTCCATCCCCAGTACAAAGGAAAAAAAAAGAAAAAAAGGAAAGAATTTGTTAAATATGGTTGGGAAATGCCACACAGTATATTCCTTATCCCCCTCCTCAGAGATTTATTTGGGATATTAGGATCTAGGAAGTCCTACAGTCAAAATACTTGCTTCTCAGTTGAACTCCATATGCCCCAAATTGGGCTAGGTACAACACACATTTAATTAACACACCAAGGCCTAGTGTTTTGTGGAATATGAAAGCACTAAATTTTGAGACTCATTTCAAAAGGCCTTTATAAAAACACAAGTAACATATAGAGTAATTTGATCTGATTGCTTCTCTCAGCTATACTGAGGGAATATATGTCATGTCTGGAGGCCCAATAAATAATTTGGGGGAATGAAAACTACATGGAGGGGCAGGCAAAACTACATCCCCAGATACCAGAAGACTTCGAGCACCATGAAACCCTAAGAGAAGAGCAGAAAAACACAAAAAAATGTGTAAAAGGAGGTTGAGAGGACCATACATTTTCTGCTTTGTCAGGTCTGTTTTTCTTTTCATCCCTATATGACATGGAATGGAGGCCAATAATAGTGGGAAGAGTAGAAACAAACAGTAGTCATATTTTCAACATTATTAAATTTAAATCTTGCAACTATCTTGTAACACAGCTTCTAGTACTTTCATTCTGTGGATAAGAGAACCAAGGCTTAAAGATTTTAAGTGTTCTCACCATAGGAAATGATTAATGAGCTAATATATATGTTAATTGGCTTGATTTAGCCATTTCACAATATATATGTATTTCAAAACATCATGTTGTACATGACTACATATATATATATATATATATATATATATATATATATATATGTATATGTATGTATTTTTTGTCACTTAAAAGAAAATCAAAATTTTAAAAAGTTGCATAACTTGACCAAGGTCATACAGCCAGCAAATGGCAGAGTTTGGATTTGGCCTGTAGCTGTCTGGTAGAGTGTGTGTGTTTCCCCACTGTACTGCACTGTTATGTACCATGAGGCCTTCTATTAAATGATTCCTTCCTTCTAAGATGATACATGTATTCATGTCAGGGGTCAAGGAGATATTCATGGGCTCTCTAGGTTATCACTTAGGTTTAAGTAGGTGAAATCTGTATTTATACCCTTAGGAGAAGGTTCCTCTGCCACATGTCACCAACACATCTCCTTCCAATGCTGCTCTTGTTAAGACTAAACATTAAGAACTTAACTCATCTCCTTCTGTCAAAGCTTTTTTTAAAGGTAAAAGCCCCAGGAGCTCCAGTCCCCAGCTGTCTGAGTCTGCTCAGTCCAGGAGAAGGAGGTATGAATGAGTCTCCAGATGCCACCACCATCACTGTTGAAGTGTTGTCACAAAAAGGATGCTGAGCGAGAACTGCCCCACAGGGTCCAGTCAGCCCCCAGAATTGTGGGAGAAAATAAAATTTTCATGTTGTTAAAAAAAAAGACAAGAAAAGTGTCTTTTAATACCTAGCTCCCCCCACCCCCCATTATCAGTGGCAGCATTATCTTTCCAGTTTTGCAAACCAAGCTTTTTCCAATCCAGTTATATTTCCCCTGTTAGCCATTCACAGTTCATTTCTACATTCTGCCAGTTTTTCAACTAGTCTTATTTCCTGGAAATGCATGCTCCTGCTCCTCCATACTTATGGACTCAGGCCAGACCCTCACCAGCAAACTGAGCTGACTGCTGCAACCTACTGTTTCTTTCTTTTCTTTTCTTTTTTTCCTTCTAGCACTCCCAAAAGAATTTTCCCCTAATACTTTTAATCACATGACTACCTTTCTCAAAACTTCCAGTACCTACTGATTCTCCTAGTCAGAACTGATCTCCAGTTTACTACAACCACAAATGCCATTTATCACTCCTATACTTAGCACAAAGACAACCATTGTCATCAATGGCCCAGAAGTCACCGTTCTGGTTCCCTTTACCCCAGATAATAAAACTCTCACAGGAAATCTAGTTGTAAGTGCTTATGTACTTACTTAAGTACTTAAGTACTGGTTTTAAGGAAGGTCTATTAACTTACTTCTCTAATTAACACGTAGAAATGGAGTCAGGCTTGTGAGCTAAGTTCTTTGGTTTCTAGGAGCTTTGTTTTATGCACACAGACCTGTCCTCATGAAGGATTGTTCACAAATTGACAAAAGTTCATTAAAAGGGTCCCCTTGTGGGTATGTTGAGGAATTAATACCAACCGAGCATTCTAGTGCTTAGAAAACCCCAGGTTACTATAAACCAATGTGCTATGTTAGTGAATTTTGAATAAATGAAAAACAGGATGTTTTTAAATATTTTGTCTTTCATTTTTATCAATATCTATACATTTTACTGAATTGTTAAGCATATTGTTGCCTTATAATTTTGTTCTGCATGACCACAAAAAAGCAGATTCTATTTCTTAAAAGTTCACC
Organism: Callospermophilus lateralis; assembly: GCF_048772815.1. Classification (NCBI taxonomy): domain Eukaryota; kingdom Metazoa; phylum Chordata; class Mammalia; order Rodentia; family Sciuridae; genus Callospermophilus; species Callospermophilus lateralis. The sequence continues at coordinate 78,198,893 of NC_135310.1, read as the reverse complement.
TTAAAAAAATAAAGCATTTAGTAAATGTATCTGAAAAGACATTTTTTAATGGCTTAAATGAACTACCTACATTGATAGGACTAAAATACTATGTGGATATCACTTTGAATATTTCTTTAAAAACAACAGATATTTTCTATTTTCCAAATTTATAATTCATATATAATACTAAAAGACAGAAAAACTTAAATGTTTTTGGATTTCATAATCATGAAACTAAACAGTGATTTTTCTAAAATTGAAAGCCATTAAGCTTATTTTCATAGAAATCTACTTACTTGTCATAAACATTACTTGCAACCTGAAGAAGATACATTTTAAAGTTGAATACACAAAATATAACTGGTGACCTTATTAGAGTTTTCCCACTCATCCAGTTTAGAGAGACAATATATTAAAATGGTCACACAATATGCTCAAAGAGATTAAAGTTTATGTTTCTATTTAAAGTAAAATTTCTAAATGACTTCTTATAAACCAACTAAGCACATGCAAGATAACAGGAAAGACCATTGAAAACCACAAAACAGTGACATATATAGACTCCTGGAGACAGAGGATAGAGCTTTGACAGCTGTCAGAGGCCAGGAGACACTTCACAGAACTATGCAGATCAATAGAATGATTATGATGAGATTTGCAGATGAACTCATCTTTGCTCATTTTCCAGCCAGATGGATAGGAAGAATACTAATCACAAGGGCAGTCCTGTTCTTTGGCATTAAGTTTTGTGACTGAAATACTAGTCCTTGAAACTTGTATTTAAAGGTAAAAAAGAATGTCATATGAAAAAAAAATTCAAACATAAAGATTTTCCTATTTGATAAATAAAATCAAAGTAGTGACAAATGACAAGGACAAACCACATAACCACCCAAAGACTATTTCAGAGAAATATCTTAGGTTTTATTATTTGAGAAGGCTATGAGAGACACAAGACAGAGTTGACTGATTTCTCAGAGGTAATCAAACTCCTTACAGGTGGACTACAAACCAAAAATTTAAATAGCAAAAACTGTAAAAAGATTTCAGCATAAAATCATTATCTATCCTGTCTACATTTTCCATTTTCCTTCTTGTTTTTCTATTAATACAAACCTATGGGAAACCACCCAACCCAACACCAATAAAGGGGGCGGGGAGAGGGAGGTAAGAAGTTGATTTTATATATTTAAGCTAAAACTTAAAACTTAAAATTTTCATAATAAAACATTGAAGGGTGTGTAACCCTCTCTCCTCTGCTTTTTGAAAAACAGGTTTCTCCTTGTAGGCATGGCAGCATGGTGAAGGGGAACAAAATCTCACTTGTGAGCCAGTGACTGCAATGCCGTGACAAGCAGCTAAGCACTACTTATCCTGGGCAACCTCAGAGACTGGGGCAGGGCTGCAGATGAGTGGTATGTGACAGTGCGTAAGTGTGTCTTCCCAGGGGAGGGCACTGATCCCACCAGGGCCGGCCAAGTCCCTCCTGCCCTATCATTTGTTCCCTCTAAATTCCTTACTACATTCTCAAAATGCTCTGGTAAAGATATTATATGGTAATGAAGAAATACAAAACTATAATGACTATAACACTACTCAATATTTGTATCTGATATGTGCACTTCTCTAGGTTTGGACACCAGCTCCACTCAAATGGAAATATATAAATAAACTCCTTCAGATGGTTCATCAGGTCCAGGAATATTACACTGGCAGAGTCTAGGGTATTTTACATTTGCTTGGAAAGCACATTTCTAGACAATCATTTCAAAGACGGACCTAAACCTGTTTTCAATCAGCATGTCAAGTACTGCTTCAGATGTTGCCTCAAAGTTCCAAAGTCCAAGATGATCCTTTTTTTTTTTTTTTTTTAACTTGGACAGAACAAGCTGAAAGTTGCAAAAATTAGGCATACCCCTAAACTTTCTTGGGAGAACTCCAAATCTGAGCTATTCTTACATGTTTTTTATCCTAAATATTAAGAAATAACTTAAGAGTATTTACCTCCCATATTCTTGAAATAGTCTCTGGGCTAGTTCTAATCTGGCCCCAAAGTCAAATGTGAATATGACAGAGAAGTCTGTCTCATTCATATGTAAGTACTGTAGGGCAGGAGTATGTATGGGATCAGAGTTCTGGCAGGAACTTAAATCCTAAACTGAGATCAAACGGGCTTAAGCTATTGCACCCTCAGCTACAAAAGGGGACAAAGTTGATGGATTTAGCAAAGATAATTACATATGAACAAACACTGGAAAAGTACCTATGCACTCTGCCATGCTGTTATATAATGTAAAAAGATGCCTTAACTGGCAGGTAATTTGAGCCATCCCGAAAGGAAAATTAAAGAGTAGAGATGTGACTGACTAACCTCCAAAGAGATCCACGTCAGCAGTGACAGCCGTCACAGTGGTGGTAGTTGAGGCAGAAGCTGAAGCAGTTGCAATTTCAGCAGTTGTGGTGGGAGGGGTAGGTTCTGGTGCAAACGGGTCTGAAATCTGTGCTTCAGAGGGAACAGAGGAAAGTGCAGCCAAAGAATCTGCATTTCACCAGAGAAGGAGAGCAAATGGAAGCAAAGGGAAGTAAAGAACAAATAAACCAGATTCCAAAAAGTCAAAAGAAGACAGTTACTAAGACACAGAAGTCTGTCCAAAAAAAGTTTGAAAATAAAGCTCTACTCACCCTCTCCCAAAAGGTCTATTGATGTCCAACGTGCGGCAGCATATGAAGAAATAAGAGCTCAAGCTGAAACATTCGACCATACCAATACCCAAGCCGGGAGAGGCACAGAATAAAGATATGTTGGCTTTATGGACCTTCCCAGACCATTTGTGATTAAAGCATACATGCATTATCTGTTATTACCATGGAACTTTTAAGCTGGAAAAGACCTTAGGGATCCTTTAGAGGAACTTCCAGTTTTATAGATGGGAAAATGGAGGGCAAGGGTGGTCAAGAGACTTCACCTCAAATCTGGTCTAAACAAATTACCTGAGTTAAGGCAACTTTTTACATTATATAACAGCATGGCAGAGTGCATAGGTACTATTCCAGTGTTTGTTCATATGAAAAACTCATTGTACTTCCTACCAGATATATCATTTCATCTGCTTTGGCTGATTTCACTGTACTACAAACATCAATTCTGAAGAAAAGATAACTGAACTTGGTCAACCTTCTTCATTTGATGTATAATTTAGGCCTGGAATGCCAGAGAATAAGTTTGAGCTTTAACAATAGCTGTAGGTTAGATAACAGAATATACCAGTATCAAAGAAGTAAAAGGAAGCTTAGGTGCTAGGAAAAAGAAACTATAACCTAAAATATTTTCTTTTTCATAAGTTTCATACTATCTGATGTTTTTCAATGTGATATATAATTTTGACACTTAAAAACAACTAAATGACAATATGTATGAAGAATTGAGAGGCACTATGAGGCATTAAAGCTTTTCAGACTTTCTGAGGTCAGCCTGCTGCCAGGAGGTTCAGACTCTCTTAGTGTCCAACAGTGGAATTACAGTTAGCATCCTAAATAAACAACCTAAGAGGGCTTATTCTTAATTATATAACTTCAGGTTAAGCATTTGAATGTCCTGGGGTATTCTCACATATACTCCATTGTGTGATATATCTCAGGGCTTATATTTAAATTTATGAATGCCATTGGGAATTTATTTTAATCATGAAGAGATTTTATTGAAATTCATTAGGAAGCTATTTTCAGGGCCTTAAAAACAATGTGAGAACTCAGTAAAACAAAATTTCTAGAAGATATCTAAAACACTGAGAACATAAATTTGACATTGAAAATAATCACATTTGTTTAACACTACAAAAAATACACTACCCTACACACAGCTGTTACAATTTAGCATCATCTTCAATCACTAGGAATTTGTAGCTTAAATACAAAGAGATGGTAACTATCATTTCTCCCTTTCACATTATAGTTGTTTACTTCAATTTTTTAAGGATTATAAATTGTGTTATTTTGCTTAGAAATTAGAGAATTTATTTATTAGTATTTCACCCTAAACTTTTCTCTTGCTATGAAATGCTGCAATTATGGAGTTTTGTGGTGATAAAAATGCTGTCTAGTCATGAAAAGCTGACCATTCCGCCCAGTGTGGTGACCCAAACTGGTAATTCCAGTGAGTCAAGGGTTTCTCAAGTTTGAGGTCAGCTTTTACAACTTCGTGAGACCCTGAAGCAACTTAGTGAAACTTGTTTCAAAATACAAATTAAAAAGGACTGGGAATGCAGCTCACTGGTAAAGCCCTGCCTCAGTCAAAAAAAAAAAAAAAAAAAAAAAAAAAGAAGAAGAAGAAGAAGAAGAAGAAGAAGAAGAAGGACCATCCTGCCCTGAGTCCCTAAACCAAGACTTCTAGAAGCCAGCTATAGTGCCTTTGTACTGATAATTAAAAGTGCTCCCTCTAGTGGGAAAGGTTAGAAAAAGAAAAGCACCTCTTCCTTTAATCACTAAACATTTAGTAAGTTCTAAATTTGGAAAGCATGAAGACATTTTTATTTAAATGACTGAATGAGTTAAAAAGTAATTCATCTACATATGACTGAAAAAAACTTTTTGTATAATAACAAGTTTACAATTTTATAATTAAAACTAAATTTTAAATTGTAAAATTTTATTGAAGTCATTTATATGAATTTTATGGCTGAGAAAATTTGATTTAGGTGTATTTGATTCGAAACATTCTTAAATACAAAAATATAATACATTGTGTAAAACATTACTGTAATGAAAAGATATTGTTAGCAAATTGAAACTATTTAAAAGAAATCTCAAAATGAAAAAGGACACACAAGAATAATACCCTCATAAATATTTTCAGCAACATTTTCGTTTTTCAGCTGAAATTTATAATATATTTAAATGAAGTTTCAAGAACAATCTAAAGAAATTGAAAGCTTCAGACTTAGGAGTTGAACATTTCAATACAGAAGAAGGTTTGAACATTTAAAATGTAAATAAACCGACATTTAAAATGTTCGCGTTTGTATTTAGCAATTTTATTTCTGAAGTAGTTAACTTTCTGTCATTTTTGTTATCCAAAAACTTGGAATTAAGATCAAGAGATTGCAGAATGTACTTCTGATGTTATGCTGACATACTATATTATAAGCTCACCCCAAAATTATTGATGTAACTTCATTTGACATTGCTATTTACTATTAAATAAAGACTATGATTCTGAAAGGATCTATTAAGTTACAAATCTTGTCTGCTAATGATGCAAATTATTCCTGTCTGGGATCAAGATCATGATTTTTGTTGCTAACAAGGTACTAACAAGTTTTACCATCTTATTAGAACATTCTTTTTTTTTTTTTTTTTTAAGTGTCTATGAACACACAGTTCCTCAAAACACTCTTTGAATCAGCTGTATCATCTAATTGATTTCCTTTTACTGAGTTTCTATGACTTTTACTTGTGCTGCTTCTATAGTTGTGCCATGTTTTGAAAATTTTTATTATGATAGTTTGATGTAATAGAGCATGATATTAAAAAATAACTCCTTGCAGCTTTGAGAATCATGTAGCAATTACCTTAACTTTATATGAGTATAAAATACCTTTAATAAATATTTATAAAAGGTAGATTTTTCTGAGATCCATGAATCAAACAGGAAATAACTGCTTAGATATGATTATTCTTGATCAGAGTAGTGTGGAATTTTTTCTGACACAAACAAGAATTCTGTAATAGATTTCAATTTTATGAAGTCAAGTACAATGTGAATAAAACCAGTTCAGGCCTAACGCCATCCAAGAACAACACCAGATCAAGCCAAATTAGAAATGCTGCCTTGAGTAAGATAAATTCATGGGAATATTCAATTCCTTTAAAGCACTAATCTCTAGAGAATAATTTCTAAAAATAATCAGAATCTTAGAATTACAAAGAAAAAATACTTCCTTTGTTACAATTTTTAAAATATAAGCATGTATGTAAAATAAAAGTATTTAACTACTTGAACATTTAAACTGTATTATATTTTCTCTGTCTCTTTCTCAATTTATACTTCAATCAGTAGATATCATTCTTAGCATTTTCTCTCCAAGCTTCTAACATTGTTTTGGATGACTGGAAGGTAAATATAACAATTTACTTGAATAAAAACAACCCTGGAATGCCAGTAGAACATCAGGCCTGTTCCATTCCACTCACCTCCCCATGCAGTGGCTCCTCCAGCAGGTGGCGGTGCTGGGGCGGCAGCTGCTGCTGCTCCTGCAGAGAAGTCTGGTTGGAGGTCCAGCAGATCACTGGATGGTTTAGAAGCACTGAAAGAAAAATAAAACTTTAAAATCAGATGCTGAAATTTCATAATGTCAAGCTGTCCCTAAAGACTTTTGAGAAGATATAAAAGTTCTGCCACAGTAGCACAAAAGAAGACATGGTGCAATACAGAAATAAATTGACATGTGTTTATTCCAGTAACACTTTATTTACAACAGTAGTGAGCTGGATTTGATCCATGGGTAGTATTCTATATGGCAATAAAAATCATAACCTGAAGATTATTTTTCCTCTACTTCTAAAATTTTTTTAGATAGGAAAAAATTCATGTCTTGTAAAAAATTTATAAACCAAGGAATACTAAAGTCAATAATTAATTGTGAATGTACCTTTTTCCTAAACTAGATTATAATATATGAAGTTTTTCTCAAAACAGTAGTTCTATTATTATCTTGTTTACATATTAGTTTTCCAAACAATATGCTTTTGAAGAATGGATTATGCTATTTTCAAAAACTGTTTTAAGACCTCTGAAAACATTGCTTAGTTTTGATGTTCATTTCATAAATAAAAGTGGACTAAGTAGCAGAAAAGGAAAATATATTTATTATTAAGAGTTTAGTCAGGGGTTGGAGGTATGGTTCAGTGCTGGCGCATTTGCCTAGCATGTGTGAGGCTCTGGTTTCCCTTCCCTGTACCACCAAAAAAAAAAAAAAAAAAAAGCTTAAGAGTCTTATCAGAGATTTCATAAGAAGCAATTTATCTTAATGCAGTAGCAGAAAGGACTTGGTTTTACCAAGCTTGCTTGCTATTATAAAAAACAGGACCAAGCAAGGAAAGCATATAGTTAACATGGGTATGATCCCTGAATTTACGGCTCAGTTAAAAATTCAAGTACCTACTATAATAGGAGACAAGAATCCTCTCAAGGTCTCAAAGCAAAAGAACAAAGACTTGAGCCAAAATTTTTATTTGAAAAAGCCCCAACAAGTTGGTGATTCTTTTGATAGCTCTGAGATTTCACAGAATGCACAATCAGACCAACCTTTCTCACTACTGCTGACACACAGGTGACACGAAAGCTGATTAGAAATACCCTGAAAGCTTTTCCCTATTGCCTGAGTTTGGATTCCTTGTGTGCCCCACCTAACTGGCCTACAACTCCAAGTTTGTTGTTGCTGTTATTTTTAAAGCATTTTGAAACATCTTTTAAATTTTCCACAAGAAGAAACTAATTTTAGTAGACATTTTCCAGGTCAGCCAATATCAGAAGAACCTACAGGTATGTGCATCATTCTTCCTCTTCCTTTCCCAAATGTGTAAGCAACAAGGTAATCTGTATAGCTTAGATATTTCTAACCATCAAAGAGGTACAAGCCTAAGTACCTGCAAGAGTGTGAGAGAATTTATTTTGATCATGAAGAGACTTTATTGATATGTTGTGTGTCAAAAACAATCTCAGATATCACATTACCAGGAAGTGATTGCATTTGGTGAAATCGTGGGTACCATACATGAAAAGAAAACAAAAACCTGATTAAAATATTAACAATCAATTCACAGCATACTCATTAACTGACCTGACTGGGACAGCCGCAGATGCAGTTGCGAATAAATCAACTGGTGGAGATGTGTCAATAGTTTTAGCTGGTGTAGAATTAGGAGACGTCACGGTTGTGGCTGGCGAAGACTGAAATTGAAGATGCACAACACACCCTAGTCAAATATGAATCCACAGGACACAGAGCAAAAGGAGTTTTGCTTTGCATATCTATGACATTCCCAGCAATTTTTGGGTAATTCCTCATAGGAGGAAAAAAAACTCAAGAAAATTTGAAATCAAGAATTGTAATAACCAATTGTAATAATCATTCCTGTATAAAACATGCCTTAAATTTTAAAAGTTAAATAAAATATACTTAAAATTTTGATAAAATATTTGGACAAACACTGCAATGACTTCTCTTCATGTATTTAAAATCAAAGCTAAATATACTGGAATATAAAATTATTGGGAAGAATCTTACTGGCTGCCAAATATTTTGAAAATTATCAGTTATAATAGTTGCTATAAAACCAAGATAATCCTTCTTCCTTCTCACACTAAGTAGACTTCATGCAAAGTCCTTTTACTTTAATATCCAGGCATTCAACCTAAGTAATTCTCAGTTGTTGGGAAACAATTCACAAGCAAGATTCAAGTCACTGACTGCTTGAGGACATCCTAAAACTTAAATGAAATAAGTAAAAATAAAAAGAAAAAGAAAATCGAAAACTTGTTTTCCTGAACTATTTTTTTTAAAGAAGAGGAGTTAATAATCAACTAACATATTAAGAAATTAAAATTTGTGTGTAGTAGCCATCATAATTCTATTTTACCCAGTGTATTTTATTTTCCATGTATTCATAAGAGAAAGTTTAATGGAACATTTCAAAACAACCTGCTGATACTAATTCTATAAGTGGAAATGAGATATGAGAGCAAATAAAATACACAATGGCCAAGAGCAAGCAAAGGCTATCAGTTATTGCCATAAATGAATGTTAGATTTCAATAAACAAAATTTAGAGGAAATTTTAAAAATAATAATTTAAGAAAAGGACTGAATGAGATGAGGAATTTATAATAAACTCAAAATTGTAGTTTATTATAAATACTACTACAAATACTTAAATAGTATTCATCTAATATCTATTCATCCTAGAATATAACTAATCAAGAAGTCAGCATTCAATAGATATAAAACTACCAAGCATTCAGCAATCAAGAGAGATAACACATGAGAGGTATAAATATTATTTTTTAGAAAAATTCAACCCAAACCTCTTTCTTCAACAAAAGTACTAATCTTCCAAATGGAAGACAAAAGGTCATCAACAGAATGGGAAAAGCTAACAAAAACTGATTATATGTTATCCATTGTGGACAACAGCAATGCCTCTAAAATACTTTTATTTTAGGAACTATTTGTAAATGAGCTCAGAAAAAAGTGAATGTTTATGACAACACTGGGACTTTAATGACAGAAAATAAATCTTTCCAACATTAATGCAGAAATGAAGGCCTACAAATGCTCCTTAAGATGCCCTGTAATAATAATCTCAGTGGAGACATGAGAGCAAGGGAAAATAAACATATTATGAAAAGAAAATGTCAGGTAATTTTATTTGGCCAGAATGTTGAAACAGACCATCTTGCATTTCATAACACTCTACTTAGTGGGCAAATGTTGGAATTTTTCACATAGACATGATGGTTTTAAACCTGGATTTCTATTAGAAAAACCAGAAAGTTTTCTGCTTGCTTGTTTAATTTGATTGTTTGAGGTCCTGAGGGGATTTTAAGCAGCCAGCCAGCTGGACATTGGCACAGTACATGGTGTCTGGGAATCAGCAGCACAGTCAAAATGACAGCCTTGAATGTCTGTAATGACATCTATTCTTCAGTGAAATTTGCCAAAGAGGAATGAGCACGTCTATTACACTTTCACCTGAGAGATACAATGGCCAATGTGAACTGCAGACCTATGGAAATAAATGCGTTTACCACTGATAATCCTAATCCTGTCTTTCAGCATGCTAATAAAGAGATGGGGAGGTAAAGGAGTTACTAAAACTACTGCAGCAGACTGTCTAAAGATTGGTTTGTGGAAGATGCCTAGTTACATTTTTTTCTCTGCCATTAAAACCTGCTTTGTACCTTGTATATTACTTATCTCAGGCTCTGATTCAGAGTATGTGAAAATGCTTTCAAACCAGTAACACATTACATGGATGCGTTTGTTTACAGTTGTAACGTTAATAAGTGAAAATCTCTCCTACTTTAAATACTTAGTACCAATAGAGGAATAAGTTACATATAACTATACTACATGGGACTGATAAGCTTAATATAAAGGAGAACATATAAAAACACATCTTACCTTTTCTCAAAAAAATTAAACCATATCCCTTGCAATTATACTTTCGGATATATACCTCAAAGAATTGAAAGTAGGAATCAGATAATCCTTATACTCATGTTTACAGCATCTATTATTCATCATATCCCAGAGATGGTGGCAACTCAAGTATCCATTGACAGATGAATGGATTAACCAATTGTGGTGTGTACACACAATGAAATATTATTTAAGCTTAAAAAGGCAGGAAATTTTGGCACATACTCTACTATGGCTGAACTAAGAAGACATGTTAAGTACAATAAATCAGTCACAAGAAGATAGATACTGTCCAGAGTAATGAAGTTCATAGAGACAGAGATTGAATGGTGGATAAATGGGAATTTTTGTTTAATGAATATAAAAAAAAGAATATAGACTTCTATTTTTGGAAGATGAAAAAAGTTCTGGAAAGGTATGTGCTGATGGTTGCACAGCAATATATATATATTTTTATACTTAATGCCAGTGAACTGTACAGAGATGGTAGAATGGTTATAAAAAATCACACTAAAAACAAAAACAAACTTACCTTACTTAATGGAGAGGGAGCACCAGATCTAAAAGGCAACATAAGAAAATTAAAACTGAATACACAAGAATACATTTGTAAAAGCATTTAAGTTTGATAACACTTTGTCTAGATTAAACTGCTTATAGTTTTTTTTCAAGTAATGAATAAGCTATTAAAGTATTCTTTAGTCTTCTGCTCAGTTATAATGTCCTCTTTCAATATTTCCTACTGGCTTAATTACTAGTACTAGAATTTCTGGAATTAAAAATTATTTTCTCTCTCCAAGAGATTCATTTCTTTCAGCCAATCATTATTGCCTGTGCCCATCAAAATCAAACTATCAAAATTGCGGTTTTAAAGATTCGCTAAGACTTGAGAAAAAACATGTTATATATAATTTATAAAAAACTCATTATTTAACAAATTAAAAAACTCACTAAGGTTAACATTATGTTAACCTTATATTGCTGTTTTTAGTCATATTGTAATTCATAAAAGCAGAAAGCCGAGGAAAAATATCTCTGTGTTCCCTGAGTCTGAAATATGACTCAGTATCCATATTCACACTCCTGAAGTGTGTCTGTTTTTATTTTCATGGCTGTAAAAAAAATAACCGCTAGTAAAAACACTTCTATCATTCTGTTATGACTAGTGGAAGTTTGAAAAAGAGCAGCAACTTATTTCTAAGAGAGTAAAGGAACATTGAGAAAGACTAAATATTATTTAAAAGTTAGATTACTGGTAGCATTGACCATTGTACATCATGTCTAGAAAAGGATCCATAAACAATTGCCTGAATAGCTTACTCACATGAACTGGTAGAAAAATGAATCGTGAAACAAAATGAAGACAGTAAATTTTAGTAAGATGGTGTTCTATTCATCTACAGAGAAAATAGCACATATAGTAGTAGCAAAACAAAACTAGCAGAAGGTAATTGGAATTTTGTACAATATTATGATCCTTTTCCACCAATTGATCAATAGTATATGCCAGATTAATATCTTTTCCATGTATATGTACCTATAATTTCTCATTTCAAATGGTCTACTGAAAGAGATTCACAGTATTTTCTCTAACTATAGGAACTTACTTAGGAACTTAAAAATCTAGTACAGCATAAGACTGAAAATTCTCTCATTTTTCACTAATAATTTCTCTAATTCTACCTTTTATAACAACAAAAAAAAAAGAAAAAGAAAAAGAAAGCATGTCATTTGACATGGTCTCTTTCTTAGATTTAAATTAATTTCTCAGGAAACATTCATGAGTAAATTCTTTGCAGCATTGACACAATGACAAATATTAATATAGAAAAGAGAATTGAGAATAAGCATGAACTTTTGAAATATATTCCCCAGCCAATAAATAAAAAATGACATCATATCTTCTGCCCTTTAGTAAGAATAAAGTAAAAATGATGGAATTGAGTTTCTTATTGTTAAAGAACATCATACTCAAAGCTAACTGTGAAAAATATAATTGGCAAAGGAATCCATTTGTGAAACACCCAAGAAGAAAGGATTACTAAATGGTACTTGTAGTTATCCCATGGATGAGCAAATGAAAATCTCTATTGTCTCTGTTGAGCTATTATCCCACTTACCACATCATAGTTTAATTGTCTGTTTAGCTATCTGTCTTCATCCCTGGATGCTACGTTCTTAGAAGGGAAGGAACTCATCCTGTTGTTTTATATCCTAGCACTCTATGTAGCACCTGGCGTTTTCTACACTATTTGAAATTTTAAACAAGAATGCATTCATTTATTCATTTTAAAACCAATAAGTTAACCAGAATTCTTAAAAAATATATTTTCTGTGAAACTAAGCTGTCCAGATGGGAGACCTCTGTTCCCCTTGACCAGATTTGGCTTTTGTCCTGACTTAATAAAAAAAGGTGAGAACCAAAGGATCTCCCATGGGTTGTAGCTTTAAAAAGCATCGTTAATCACTGAATAAAATTGGAGGGCTTCTAGGCTTAGAAGGTTAACATCTTGCCTGAGTCTCATCATTCTTTAATGGTAAATTCAAGGCTCTACTCCAAGTCTGTCTGCTGCCCAGAGCCTGTGTTGGTATCCTTTCCAGTTTGCCCCACTAAAAACACAAATGAGCCAGTACATTTGTTCCTTTCTTACACAACACATAAATTGCTGCTTCGTATTTATTCCTTGCTTGAGATCCCATCTTATTGTTGGTCACTGCCCTTAATGAAAGAAAATACTATAACCTTTTATATATAGGTAATGATGTTTATTAAAGAGCAATACCTTTAAAAAAAATTTCTTCTAGAGAAATCAAGCACATAGTGAACTGAGGCAGAAAAACTAACACAGTGTGATAATTTTAGAGGGACTGAATGACCCATCGGGTAATCTATTCTAAATTCTGTACAATGCTATGATCAAATCCATGAATTTTTACTATGAACACAGCAAATACTAAGGTTTCCTTCCAATATGGTAATAGTAAGCTGTCAAAGAGGAAATTTTGTTATTTCTTACTTATTCACAACAATAATCCCTACATAGTTTTGCATATAAATGTTATAAAAAGACAGAGATGTGAAAAACCTATCTTCATCTTCCAAATAATCTTAATTACAAAAGACATCTTGGTTTCTTGTATTGTTCACATTTAATAAACACACATGTAGGATAAAATAAATGTCTCCCTTTTGTCCTGTTGACTAGTAGAAACAAATAATTCACAAGGGTGTATTATACCATATCACACACAATTTCAAAAGTAAACATCTGTGGACATAAAGTACTAAATATAAAGAGCATAAATATTTTACATAGCAGATTTCTAAATGCTTCATTTTAGGTATATACTTGATTAGAACTTGGAATAGTTTTATACTGCTACTAGATGAACAAAGAAAATAATTTCAGGGAATCCATTTTCTTTATAAAAGTCTTTTGGCACTTCTGGGGAGGAAACTTTTGACTACTCAACAAATAAAAATTCTTTGATTTCTAAAATTGAAGATAGATATTTATACACCTAAAATAGGTTGTTAGTCTAGATACAAGAAGACCAAAAGAAAGTAAAACCATTTATGCCAGTCACCTTGGAAGACAAAAATAAAGCATAATGAAAAAACACAGATGCGTAAAATGAAATCAATTTTAATGTTCTCAATACTACAGGTGGAATCTAAAAGAGTGTTTTTGCATTTTTAGTAATTACAAAATGCAAAAAAGTCACTCTATGTAGTACTCACCCTTCACTTAAGTTCCCAGGTAAGCACGAACATACAAAGAAGAAAATAGTTAGCTATTATAGCTTATTTATTTTCAAAATAGGGAATAAGCAAAAGACAATTCAAATGTGGTCTCAGCCAATTCAGAAAAGAAATATGACAAGCATAAAATGATTTTAAAGGGAAGAGAAAAATTATTCTAGGCAAAAGGTAGTTCAAATGGAATATTATTGAGTTTCATTCTACCTCTTTAGAAATGTTAATTACACCCATGGCTAATTTTTCCAAAATTAGCTTGCAGTGGCCACAAGGGGGCAGATTTAGATTTGAAGTCAGGGCTGAGGAGACATTGGAGCTAGGGAAAGAAGCATCTCTGGTAATAGCAGCATGCTGTTAGCTTTAATGAAATATAAGGGCAAAGCGTGGGCCTAAGCAGAGTACAGGCACCCAGAGGTAAAAAGATCAAGGTGAAACTGGCTTATAGGGTGTGTCTGTAGCTGCCCAAGGGAGAGATCAACTCTAGGGGACCTGTAGGTTTCATTAGTTAATGAGCTCATTCTGCCACAGGAGGAGAGACATATAGCTTCCTGCCTCCATTTGTGTAATTGTAATCCCTAGGCAAATCACTGGGCTTCCCAGATTCCCTAATAGAGGATGGGCCCAGTAATAAACAGACTGCTGCGATTTAATGTAGTCTCACATCAAAAACCTGTTCATCCGTGGCCATACCTAAAGTGGGGCAGACTGTAGTAAGTTCTTGATAAAGCCCTAGAGAGGTTCTGCCATCCATCATTCCTAGTAGCTCTCCATTGTAGCCTGAAAGATTTCTCTACTGTTGTTTATCATCGAAAACATACAATGATTACTATACTCATTTGGAAAAGAGGATAGAAACATCACTTAGCTAATAAAATAATCAGCAAAAAAGTAATATCAAGATGTACAAGCCTAGGTTTTGGGAGAATAGTCAGAAAGAAGAAAGCAGAAAAAAGTGACATTTTGACCATTCTATCATAGGTAAAATCCATGATCAGCCTATAACCCTGCAATGATCAGTTCATTGGTTGTCTCTGCTAATTCCTGCTGTCAAGCTAAACAAAATAGTGTAAAGCTGGTATCATCAACAATGACAGATTTCAAGTTGACTCGACAGGGACACCAACATTGATTGTTTAGATACTGAATTACAAAATAGTTCCTGACCTTTGGAACCAAAAATCTATTGAAGTCACATTTGTTTAAAAAAAATAGCCATAATACAGGGAAATTTATCATTAGGAAGGCTTCATCAGAAATTAGGACTGCAGGCAGCCCTCCCAGGATGCATAAGAGTTACACAGGCAGGACAAAGGTAAGCATCCAAGACTGGCAGAATTACAACTGAACCAGGCACAAAGACCAGAAAGGACTGGGTTTTAAGAACAGAAAAGTTTCATTCCTGCTGGAGAGATGGAAAAATGGAACCTGGACATTTTTTGCATGCAACAAAGAAAAACAATCAAAACTGTAAGTACCAAACAGAAAGGTTAAAAAAAATCCAGTAAAGTGCACTTATCATTGCTTGATTGCTACTTCCTCTATAAAAAGATCTGAATAAAATGTCAGTAGCTATGCCATGCCTAAGTGGGGGAATACTAAAGTCCTGGAAACTATACTTGAGGATTTTGCTTTCTTCACATTGGGATTGGTAACATAACAGTGTTCAGGATACTTGTAAAACTGTGCTTATTTTTACTCATGACCAACCATTACAGTTTTAATTCTTAACTATGAGAAACTCCTTTGTATTATAGATTCTTTCTAAGGGCAAATATGTAAATCAGCAAGTCCAGTCAATATAGGAATAATCTATTAATCTGCCACATTAGCTTGCAGGTAGACTGCTTACTCATGAGGTCCTACCAACACAAGTAACACAAAGGGCAGGGGTTCTGTGGGAACCCCCCCAAATTACAATATAGCATACCCTGAAACTATAGTAGTATAAGTTTACCATGATAAATCTCATTCTTATAAAGAACGATCCTAGTATTTTTTATCTTATTTAGAATACACAACTAATGCGTACTTGTTTCCAGGTTTCTTTCCTTCTAATGTATTTAGATGTTGTTCAAGGGTCTCCATAAGACTGCTGGGAGCCTACAATAAGAAAGTAAAAATAAATGTCTGCATTGTTTTCTTTCAAAGTAAACACACTGTAACATTACTGTAACTTTGCAAGGTGGAAGTTTATGGGTGGAGCCCAATATTCATGTGAGATAATTTCATTTTAGGTTCTTCTGGTGTTTAAATATTTAAGATCCATGGAATCTCAGGTCGGTCCATCTTCTACTAACTCCCCTGCATACCAAATAAACTTTCAGCAGGTTTTCAGTATAGAGGCTACATTGGACAGACTTTACTAAGATATTACTTGAATGTAGTATACTCAAATCAAGTTCACAACCTTCCCATAAAGCCATAGTGGAAGAAAGAAAGTGCCCAAATAGGAATTTATAGAAATTTGAAAATATAGTAAAACCTCACATTGAAATATTAAGAAAAACTGTTATCATATTTAAAAATGGAGACTAAGTGAGAGTTGGGGGAAAAAGAATACAATTTAATAGACATAATAATTAAAATTTTATTATTGAGCTATTTAATTTATGTATATAATAAAGTAAGACTAAATAATACATTTCAACTCTTAATTAAGAAGGTCATGAATGTTTCTTTCTATAAATAAAATTTCAGGCAATAAAAAGTGATGTACTGTATATTAGAAGAGAAATAATAACTTCATACAAATATTTGACCCAACCTATTTCTCAAGCATTATAAATTTAATTTCATCTTTCTCAAATAATTTTAACCCAAACTAGACCTTAACAGCAGCACAGGCACTCAAAGAAAAGCATTTCATGAATGAATGAAACAACAAACTACATTTCAGATACATTTAATTTTGATAATTGTTCTTTAATGTGAAACTACTTCTGAAGGACGTCACAGTAACTATGCTAACTGCAAAACTGACTTACAGAATTTGAAGAAATTAATATAATTACATTTAAATTATATGTTTAATGACAAAATAAAATTCTTATTAATTTTTTTTAATTTTAAAAGTTTAGAATATATACGATTTATTTAAATTTTATTGATAAACTTATAAACTCAAAATTATAAATTATTAATCACATAATTATATGATTGTAAATGTAAATACTAAGTGAAACAAAACACACCAATTTGTAAATATATAAAAATTACTAAGTGAATGAAAATATTAACTTGATCCAAGTGACGGAGGTGTCGTGGGAAGGGACAGCTCTATTAGTGTTATCTAAAAAGCTTTGGACTAAATAAAAAATAAAATAAAAATTATCAGGGGACATAATAAATTTAGAAAATTATAAAAATTAGAATTTTAAGATATAACTCAGGTAAAAATCAACATAGAAAAATAAATTCTAGTAAGCTGCAGCTAAGGATATAGTTGTAAGTCTTAAAAAATAAATTTTTAAGAGAGATAAAAGAAATTTTGCTTTATATACCTGATTGTAAACCATAAGGAAATGCTCATTGAAAACAGAACATACATTGCAAACAATATTTATATAGAAACATATATAAGTGATTTCAAAATTTTTAGATGGATTCATATCTGATAATTCCAAAATTGTCATGCTATTTGTTGGTGATGCTGAACATGGTAATGATGATGGAACTAGGAGACCTGTGCATATGAATTAAACTTTTTTACATTCAATTTGTTTACATTCAATTAATTTGTTGTTGTTGTTGGGATGTGGTAAGGAAAAAAATATTGAGTCATGGAAAATCTTGTCAGAAGACATGAGTTCTGAGTATTATATGCAATATATAGAAAGAGTGATCCTTTGTTAGACTTAAATTTAAAATACTGTCTAATAAAAATAAATGATACTTATAGTCGTGAAATAGAGAACAACATTTATGGGATAACAAAAGAGGTCATATTTTCTCCTTTAAAGTTCCTTAGGTATTTTAAACAAATCACCATGAAGATAGCCTGCAATTTCATTCTTCTTGTAGAATTTCTTAAAAATTTAACTGAGAAAATTGGAAAATGAAGTAGAAGTCACAAAAATCACATGAGTTGAAATAGAAATCTGACAAGGGAATTCAAGCCTGTAAAACTGACTCTGGATTTAAAGGGGGTTATTTAGCAATACACAGCACACGAAATTAAATTTGGAGCTTTTTAATCCCAGAGGTTTTAAAAGTGCTTTATAATTTACATTTATTATAGGGACATGAAAAAAATCTAAGAGAAACAAATTCTTAAAATGTCTTAGGGAAAAAAAAGAAAGGCAAGTTAATATTAATGTCTAGGAGTGCACGAATGTGTGTCTTCTCCACTGTCTATGGCTCTAAAGGACTTCCTGGACTGCAGGAGACAATAAATGAAAATGGTCTACATTTCCAAGGAGCAAAACTTTGAGAATACCTCTGCTGTTGTAAAAGAAACTCCAGATAACAAAGTATAATTAGCACCCTACTTAGATTTTCTCATTTAAAAAAAGGCAAAGTCAATGATCAAATCAGATGGAAACACCAACCCAAAGAATAAATCAGACTATGAGAGCTAATAGAAAACAGCAATATTTCCATGGTTACCAATGCATGGGGGTATAGTCTTTAAAAAGAGACTTGACTTTACCAGTAGTTTTCAGATCAACCAAATTCCTGACATCAAATCCTAAGATATTTTTCATACATGGAGATATTTTAAATTGGGAACACACACACACACACATACACACACACACACACACACACACACGCACCACCCCCCAAAGAAATAATATTTGAAAAGCATTTTCTTGAAATAAATTAATAGCTGAGTGTAATGCCCAGGATCCAAAAGGGAGAATTCATCTACAATCCAGATGCTTTAGATCATAAAGCATCATTAAAAGCAATGTAAAAGGAGCAATCAAAAGATTCAAATTTTTTATCATAGTCCGAAAGAAACCATTTGAAAGTGCTGGGAAAAATACTAGTTCCGACATCATATTTACTTCTTACCTGAAACATTACTTTTAAAAGTATTTTGAAAATTTCACTGATATTTATATATGTATATGTATGTGTATGTATACACCCATATTGTACTGGGGATTGAATGCAGGGCTGCTCTACCACTGAGCTCCATCTCCAGAACTTTTTATTTTTTAAGAAGGGTCTTACTAAGTTGCCTAGGTTGGCCTCAAAATTGTGATCCTCCTGCCTCAGCCCTCCGAGTTGTGGGATTTCAGGCATGTACCATTCTGGCATAATCATTTAAATGCAGTGATGATTACATGAACAAGTTATAAAGGACTACAGATGACTACCGTGGTACTTAGTGTGTATTCTCTAACCTAAAAGATATACATTAAACTCTTCCATTTTGCTGCAAGAGGATTTTTAATTATTTATTATTTATTTATTTATTTACTAGTTATGAGAACTGATTTTTATGGGAAGTCCCTTTGGTCTACATCACTTCTTTAAAGCTATCCTGTTAGGTATTTTTGTCTATTGCTAGGGCTAGATTCAGTAGTCATGGTAGCCATGGAGAAGCCTGACGGCAAAACCTAATCTCAGGGGACTTAAACTGAGTCCATACAATCTGTTTTTTATGACTCATTTCTCAACTAATCCTAGCCTGACGCTACCTAAAGGATTAAACTCAGAACATCACAAGTTTCAGCTCAGACCTACTGTACTATCATAGTTGGTCTAAATCCCTAGCTTGGTTAGAGACCTCCATCAGCCCCGTGGAAGGGGCTCTAAATAAGAAATTATGGAGGACCTTCAGCTCTGTCTCCCATAATCCCAAAAGAATAATTAAGAAATTTCAGAAGCATACTATACTCTTGTATGAATTTAAATGTACACAGGAAAATTTGACCAGATGAATTTTTGTTTTTAAAATTTCTCTTGTTGTTAATGAACCTTTATTTTATTTATATGCAGTGCTGAGAACTGAACCCAGTGCCTCACACATGTGAGGCGTTGTACCATAGAGCTACAACCCCATCTGTAGATGAATTTTTCTGAGGAGGTAATTTAAAAATAAATGTTGGGCTGGGGTTGTGGCTCAGCGGTAGAGTGCTCGCCTAGCACGTGCCAGATGCTGGGCTCAATCCTTAGCATCACATAAAAATAAGTAAATAAAATAAAGATATTGTGTCCAACTACAACGAAAAAAATATTTTAAAAAGTTAAAATTCGAGTTTATGTGGCTCTTAAGGTCATTACAAAAGCAGAGGATAGACTGCTACCAGAGTCTAATGAATCCCTATCATAGAACAGCTTCTATTAGAAGATTTTGCCTCTGGGAAGGTGAAGTTTATTCCCCAAATTATGAAAACAAACATCTTGTATCATTAAATACAATACGTCTCTGGACTTCTTCAGAAATTATATAAATTATAATAAATATATGGTATTATTAAATATTAAACTCAAGTATGTGAATGTATGCACAGTCTTTTTTCAATGATATGCTACTATTTTATTTTTATTATTTATTTTTCAGGGTACTGGGAATTGAACCTAGTGGCACTGTACCACTGAGTTACATCTTCAGTCCTTTTTATCTTTTATTTGAGAGTCTTGCTAATTTGCCCCGACTGGCCTTGAACTTGTGATCTTTCTGCTCTGCCTCCCAAGTAGCTGGGATTACAGGTGTGTACCACCGCACCCAGTTTATCATTCTCCAGTTTTAAAAATCAAAAGATACTTAAGTAGTCTCCTAAATCTTTCCTAATGTCCATTTAGACTGTGCCCAAACTAAGACAAAGAAGGACCTATTCTTTTTTTTATTTAATGGATTTTATTTAAAAAAATAAAATAATTAATTTTTACTTTATGACTTTTGTATCTGGTTTGATTTTTTTATACTGAGGTCATGAATTATTACTACTATTATTATTACGACTGCGGAATGCATTACAATTCTTATTACACATATAGAGCACAATTTTTCATATCTTTGTATATAAAGTATGTTCATGACAATTCATGTCTTTATACATGTACTTTGGTTTTGTTTGCATTAGAATTCTTATTACACATATACACCACAATTTTTCATATCTCTGTTTGCATATAAAGTATGTTGACACCCAATTCGTGTCTTCATATATGAACTTTGGGTAATGGGGATTAGCAAGATAGTGGAATGTGATGGATGTCAGGACCTATTCTTAACTGAGCTCCTTTCCTTAACAAAATATCTAGTTTTCATTTTATCTTACAGTGAGGTTTGTCTACAGTGTTAAAATAAAGATGACTTTTCATTTCTAAAAGGAGTTCATTGAGATAAATATTTTAATGTACATCTTTTTAAAGTTAATTTATATTATCTATCTTGGATAAAAGCATGTATAAATGAAACTAGTCATTTTTGTTTAATGAATTACAAAGATAAATTTACTTCTAATAAGGAGATTTTTTTAAAAAATATTTATTTATTTATTTTTAGTCATACACAATACCTTTATTTTTTTTATTTATTTGTATATGGTGCTGAGGCAAGCACTCTACCACTGAGCCACAACCCCAGCCCCTAATAAAGAGAGTTTAAAATAATATTTTATGTAACCTTAATTTTTTCCCTACTCAAATTATGTTAATATCTTATTCAGGCACACACTTACTCTAAGAATATTATTGTCTCATAGTAGCAGAAATATTTTATATGAATATTCTGTCTAATAGAAAGAGTTATCTCCCAGTTTTTAAACTAAAACACACAACTGTCATCAAATTTTGAACTGCTAAATTTTACTTATGAAGAATTCTTGATATTTGAGAGGTATTTTAATAATACACATACAGAAAACTATTTCTTTGTGTGTTCCCAATTTTTAATAAAAATTTAAAAATCAACATTTTAAATATGTAAATATTTAAAGACATTTAAGGATATCAAACAATTAAAAGCACTTTGATACTACTAAAAAGTGGGTAACTTATTATGATGATTTCCTTCTATTACATGACTTTTTGAGTTTATAGACCGAAAAATTCATAATATTTGTCATGGTAAGATAGCAGTTCTATATTCTCTCCCATCATTTCTATAACAACATTGTTTCTAGTTAAAGGACATGCTATTTGGGACTGAAATTTACCATTACAGAGTGATTAAGCAAAAACTGCTTCTTTCAGTTATGAGAAGGATTGTACACTATTCTGCAACTGTGAATGACGCCCTGTTCTCTCCCAGGAGTTGGATGCTGTACTCTCCTGACAGATAAAAGGATTGATAATCGAGCCCCTCTATTGTTGTTGCTTACTCGATGGACCCTCCTCAAATCACTGATCTATCACCACTATATTTTTTTTAAAAAATCGTTTTTCTTTTATGTATAGGAATTCCTTCTCTTCACAGGGGTGACAGACTCAGCGTAGTAGGACTGTCACATCTGAGTTCTGGCCTTCTTCATATAAGGGACGCCTTGAAAAACTAGGAGGACAAGCTGGAAAGAAAGTTCCAATGTTCTGATTGCCTACCAATAGTGGCTTTTCATGGCTTTTTTTAACATTATTCAAGGTTTCCTTCTGACTCTAGTTCAAGAATGAAAAGATGAACTCAATTAGTAAAGTCAGTTGTCGTCGCTGAAGAAGAAATTACATCTTAAGGGCAGGAAAACTTTCCCATTGCCTCCAGAAACATAGTCAATAACTAGAAAGAATAGGTAAGATAGAATAATTTCTAAGAAAGTTGGTTGACCTAAATTCAAAATCCATTAAGCACAGAAAAATATGCCTATTTGTTGCAACATCTGGAGTAATAATTTCATGCATACTGAGTTTTTCCATTGAGAGAGTCACTTACCTGTGTGAGGTCAGGAATGTCACCTTTATCAATACCAACTTGCTGTGGATTTAAAAAATAAGAAATTACTTAGTGGGATTTTTACAATTGTTTTCAATTAACGGAAGATCACCACACAGAATAAAACCACAGCTCAATCTTGTAAAAGAATTCATACATAGATATAGCTTTTAAATATATGCTCTTTATTGAGTTTTCCACTCAACAGAGCAATGATTTCATTAATATAGTTACATATAACAAATTTTTAAAATTTTACTAGAATCCAAAGTAAGTGAAAATCAAATGAAGCATAAAATTTAAAGTATCTTCCATGGTTAATAGCAAGTAAAATCTAAGAAGCTGCTTAGACAAAATTTTAATAATTATGCCTACTAAGTTCTCTTGACCCTGAATGTTTACATAGTTTTAATATAACTTGTTCAGGGTGTAGTTTCCACCTTCTCTCCCACAGAGAGAATCATTTATGAGAAATAAATAGATACATTTATTTTGCCATTCTCATACAAATAATAGCATATTATACACACTGAACTTATATTTTTTGTGCAGTAATATATCTTAGAGACACATCCATATCAAAGCACAGAATGTCTTCATTTGGGGGGTGGGTACCAGGGATGAACTCAGGGGCACTCAACCTCTGAGCCACATCCCCAGCCCTATTTTGTATTTTATTTAGACACAGGGTCTCGTTGAATTGCTTAGTGCCTGACTTTTCCTGAGGCTGGCTTTGAACTTGCAACCGTCATGCCTCAGTCTCACGAGCCAGTGGAGGCATGCTCCACTGAGCCCAGCAAATGTCCTCATTTTTTAGAAAGCTGTGTAGAAATCTGTATAGAATTTTCCTGTCTTGTGGTTTATTTAATGAGTCATTTAGTAATGGACATTCGAATTGCTTCCAGTCTCTTGCCACTGCAAGCAATACTGCACACACCATTTTGTATGTGTAGAATATATTTGCAGAAGTGAAATTACAGGGTGAAAACATATACAAATTGATAATTTGGACAGCATGGGAGTAAGTGGGTGAAAGAGGGGGAGGGGAAGCAAATATGAGAAAATAGATTTGTAGATCAGAAAATTACCAAAATTTTTAGTAAGTTCAAAATAAAAATTTGAGGATAATATATCACTTTTAATTTTATCACTTTATATAGATAATGAAATTGATGCTTGAAGAAACAGAGTGGGTTAAATCAAGGTCTCCTTGAGAAATGGAGTGTTTTGATCATGCTGAAAGAAACACAGAAGCAAATGCATGAAGTAAAATCACTGGGCTCTTAAGAAGGCAATATGGCAAATAGGAGATTAAAATACCCATTTGTAGTAGGGCAAGGTGGCACATGCCAGTAATCCCAGATACTCGGGAGGTTGAGGCAGGAGGATTGCTAGTTTGAGGTCAGCCTGGGCAACTTAGTGAGACCCAAATACATAAAATTAAAAGGTCCAGGGACGTAGCTCACTGGTAGAAGGCTCCAGGGATTAATCCCCAGTACTGCAACAGACAAAGACCCCAAACCATTTGTGTCTTGACTACCTTCTTCCTTCCTTCCTTCCTTCCTTCCTTCCTTCCTTCCTTCCTTCCTTCCTTCCTTTCTTTTTTAATGGCTAGAGCCATCTTTCTTGGCCTGGCAGGATTGGGATTTTGGCAAGATAATTCTTTGTTGGCTGATCTGTGCATTATGGAATGCCTAGCAACACCCGCAGCCTCTATTCTGCAGAGGCTAGTAGGATAGAGGGTGACCTTAGGGGTGACTAGTAGTAATTACCTTTAGGGTAACTACTAAAAATGTGTCTCCAGATGTTGTTCCCTAAAGAGGAGAGGGGAGCAAAACCACCCACTGTTGAGATCAGTTGTGGATATGGAGCACTGGCCCTCATCTCTCTGGATCCAATCATGCTGTAATTCAGCATTCCAGATTTTACCTTCTAATGACTAAAGTCTGGATTTAGAGAAGTCACTGAGGCCTCCTTAATGTCATTTATATTATTATGAATGATTAAAGTAACTTTATTCCATTTATTACCATACTTTAATACCTCTTTGCATAGTGAATTTAAAAATATTAACATGAATGGTGGAAGCATTTTAAA
The DNA here is from genome assembly GCF_048772815.1 of Callospermophilus lateralis. Classification (NCBI taxonomy): domain Eukaryota; kingdom Metazoa; phylum Chordata; class Mammalia; order Rodentia; family Sciuridae; genus Callospermophilus; species Callospermophilus lateralis. The sequence goes on along the minus strand of NC_135310.1, from coordinate 78,174,034 downwards.
AAATGAATACATTATGAATATCTAATACTGGAGTCACTTTGGAAAAAGGTGATGTGCTTCCATTAAATGGATAATTTTGTTAAAAGATACAATGTAGGAATCCCTTGTCAAGGTTACTATTTTCACTGCCATGAACTTTGGAATCACAATGTGATTGGAGGGTTGGAGGTAAGGTGTATGACAGAAATTCATTACTCTTTATCTACAAACATTCTGGGAGACAAATAAGAATAACTTGGTTCTACAAAAAGGAAGAGTGTTTAGCAGAAATGTCAAACACATGTAAAACAATCATTTTACAAAGTTTCAGTTATCTGCCTTAGGAGAATTCAGTGTAAGAATCTAAAATGTTGGCTTGCCTAGGACAGGTGAGGCCCTGGGTTCAATCCTCAGCACCCCATAAAAACAAATAAATAACATGAAAATTGTTCAACTACTCTATATGATGGACAACTTACTGCTAATATTTCCTGAATATCCAATATGCATTTATGCATTGTTTGTTTTATTCTGTGGTGCTGAGAAATAAATCCAGGGCCTTGCACATAATAGGCCAGCACTCTACGATTGAGCTATACCTCCATCCTTATTTATAGTTTTTCAATGAAATTCTAAAAGTTTTCTATGGACTATTCAGGAAAAATGTACTAACTACAAGTAGTTTTACAAAGTATGAGCCCATACATACATATACCACACGAGTGCTGTTTGGTAGAGAGAAAAGGTTTGCACATCTGTTGAAAATTTTCTGTATTAACCAATCATAATCATAATCACTCAACACTGCCTTCAAATTATGAGTAATACAACTGAAATATGAAAGAAACTACAAATGTTTAGGGTTAGTCCACTGTGGTCTAAATGTTTATTCTATTAAAATCATGTCGTCAATTAATATCCATTCTATAAAAAAAATCTTACTTATAATGTTCAAATAAAAATGCATTATTTATTATTCAGTTATTTAAAGACAGACTCTTTTAATGGCCGAAGTTTAGCTAGTGCTAACATGAGGCATCAATAGGCATAAATAAAATCAAATTTTACATGTAAAAATAAGAGTGGACAAATAAGTAGCCCTTTTCTCATGGAGCTCTTGAGCCCAACCTTTCTGCTGATTAGAGAAGTATATTCCTCAGACTGTCACATGTCCAGGTCCTTACTCACACCCAGTAACAAAGGGGAAGATTGAGGGGCAAGTGCCTCAGGATTTAGTGGAACAATGAAATAATCTTCTGCTCTGAGTGCTTGGGCATAATTCTACTAGATTTACTGATAATTATGGTTAAACCATGGGAAAATCATACCAAATAGACAATTAAATCGATGTAGTAGCAAAAGTAAAAAATTTAAGCAGTTCTAGTCTTTCTTAACAACAACCAACATCAGTAAATCCAAGAGTAAACACACACAAACATGCTTGCTTTAGTGTATAGGTAACATATATAAGCTCATATTTATCTTTTACTTCCCATATTATATTTAAAAACAGATTTTTATTCTGATTATGTGTTATATGTGTTGAAGTTCAAGAACCTGCATTTTGTGATAGTACTTTGATCTCATTTGAGTGAGATAATGTGTGCCTTTTGGCACCTTTGAAATTGTGTGTCTAAAACGTGTGTCCTTAGGTTATATTCTCAGAATGACAAATAACTCAGGATGGCATCAATGCTCCACCACCCATGGTGTTGTATGTTTTGCTGCTGAGCCTCAGATTTACGTCACACTGCACTTTGGTTAGTCTCTAGGAATCACTTAGTTGTCATGTGAGATAAAAACCCATGGATCATCCTTCCAGAAGACTCCAATAGCAATATTAAAATTTTCAAACCAGTATTATAAATTCAATAATTGGATTTTGTAAAAAAAATATAACAACTTACAGATAGCCTCAGGATCACAAACTGTATAATTATGGTTATTATGATTAGGTATAAAGAAATATCCTAAAGAAACAATTTATAAACTTTATAAAATGAATTATCCTTTGTGTTTTATTTTTCATTGTGCATCAATCATTGACAATGTAAGGAAGGTCAGAATTTATGACTTACATGTTAAGAACAATGAACAGATTTTTCTAAAACCAATCTAGGGTTCAGTAATGAGGAATAAAAAATAGCCATTAGGGAGGATAAAGTATCTTGCAAAGGACCATCTTGCAATGCAGAAATGATCTTATTAGACAAGAAAGATTGTAGATTCATCATTTGATTAGAAGGTTGTGTAGGTTATAGCTCTGAATAACAGGTTGGGTGAGATGACTTCTAAGGCCACTCTGAGCCCAATAACTGTGACTTGGTGGCAGATATCTTGCCAAATTATGCATTCTGCTATACACTACAGATACATGAACTAGTAGTTTTAAAATTACATTTCCCCAAAAATATTGATATTACTTACCTCTGCAACCTTGAGAAATTCAGATACCCGTGTCATTCTAGTTAGAAATCGTTTGTAAATTTCTAGAGCATCTTTACATTGTCCTTTCTTCATTTCAAAAAACTTTTCTATAAGAGATAAAGTAATAAGCAATTTGAAAGAAGTATTCTATTTTATTCCAAGCTTATGTTGGGATTACTACTTAAAGCTTAATGTTTGAATCAAAACACTTGGCACCAAAACCTATAATTATTAACAAGGGAACAGAGTAGTTTAAGAAAGGTGTATGGTTTAACATAGTCATATATCTCATATGAGATTATTTAAATAATAAAAAGTTAAAGTAGAAGGATACATGAACTGTCTAAAAGGTTCAATTCATGATCTATATATCACAGTATTTAGTCTTAGAAAATAGCAAATTCTTTCTAATAACAGCCTCAAATTTTCTGACTGTATTCTACAGCATTCCTATTTTATTACTAGGTCATTATAAATCAGTAATCAATCAATCTATCTATCTATAGTAGGTTGATAATCTGTAAATCTTTCTAAGTTAAAGAATTCTTTAAATTTTTGTATTCTATATAAATTAATAGCTGCTTTTATGAGTCAAAAATGATTTTTTTCAAACATTATATTTTTGTTATAAAATAGAGGGTTTTTAAAAACTTTTTTATTAATTCATTTTAGTTATATAAAACAATAGGATACATTTTGACATAACAAAAAAGCATAGAATATAATTTTCTCTAATTCAGTCCCTGGCACTTCCTCCTCCCCGCCTTCCCCACTCCCCTCCCTCTACTCTACTGATCTGTGTGCAATTTATTCATAGCTTTTAAAAATTAGTGTCTTGTGCAAAGCCACATCAATGTATATAGCAAATCAATTCACAATAGTTAAGCTATAGAACCAACCTAAGTGCCCTTCAACAGACGAATGGATAAAGAAAATGTGGTATATATACACAATGGAATATCACTCAGCCTTAAAAAAGTATAAGACTTTGGCTGGTAAATGGGTGGAGCTGGAGACTATCAAGCTAAGTAAAATAAGCCAATCCCAAAATTCCAAAGGCTGAATGTTCTTTCTAAAATGCAGATGCTAACGCACAATAAGGGCGGGGGAGGGAAGAACAAAATGGGAATGAAGGGTAGGGGGCATAGGACTAGAAACGTCAGTAGAATGAATTGGACATAACTTTCCTATGTTCATATATGGATACACAATCAGTGAAACTACACATCATGTGCAACTACAAGAATGGGACGTTACATTCCATTTATGAATAAAGATATTATTCATAATCTATCTAAAAGAACAAATAAAGAAATAAAAATAGTATCTTGTGGATATACTTGATACTGGGATTCACTGTGTTGTATTCATGTACGTACATTTGCAAGTTTGAAGTTTGGTCAGATTCATCCCATTGCTCTTCCCTTTTCTATCCTTCTTTCCTCCCCCTCAATCGCCTTGTTCACTCTACAGATCTTTCCAAAATAGAGGAGTTTTATGAATAACATTTGGTTTACCAAACCCATTATGACTTTGCAGCCTATAATTCTTTTTCTCAACCTTATAGACTGAAAAAAGATAGAATTACTTCACTTTTCTCTTTTGCACTTCCAACACTAGAATTCACGATCATTAAGGTAGCATAGCTCTGTTATAACTGCAGTATGAAAATATGTTTTTCTCAGCTATGTTTTAAGGAAAACCAGCACTTTATTCATTCAGTCAATAATTATCGACATTGTAGATGGCAACACAGCAGAGCAATGAATTATAACTGATGGCCAAGTATCTTCTTTATAAGTCCATTATTTTATATTTGCAAATGATTAAACACATGCTACTTTTATAGTCTTCCATAATTGGGAGTTCTTTATGTCATTCAATATGTAATTTTACTACCTCAAAGTATTTTTAATTTTCTCAAGAAAAGTTTAATAATATATAATTATGCAAAGAACTAATTATGTAGGACAACTACTCATTACCTTCTGTTGACAGTCTTCAGGTAATTTTACTTTTAACACAGACCTCCCCTGTAGGGTATTTAAGGGAAGCCAAAAGATCAAGAAAAGAAACACTCACTGTTTTTTACTTGTTAAGATTTGAGAGAGAAGTGAGGTTTTCAAAAAGTGGCTAAATTTGAGGATATTTTCTTTATCTACTCTATCCTGTTTTCCCAATGCTATCAATAGAATCATGACACTATAAGGAATCTTTTTTTTTCATATAAAAATTTGAAAGTAAGAACTTATTATGGAAAAATATAATTTTCCCTCTCTTTATAAACAATCTTCACATAAACAATTTCATATATCTAAATTACTTTTTTACTATAATCTAAATTTATTTATTTGATCTTCAAGCAATGACACAAACTGAAAAATCTAGATTTCCCTTTAGAACTAATGCATTAGGGGCTAGGGATGTAGCTCAGTGTGTAGCATGCATTAGCCCTGGGTTCGATTCCCAATACAGTAAAAAACAAAACAAAGTAAAAAAACAAACGATTGCATCAAAATAAAAAAAAAAAAAATTCTCTGTCTCCTCTGGATTTCTGTATTTTCCATGGTAGTTAGGATTTAGAAAAAAAACACATTAAATCACTATAGCTTTAGGTTATAATCTCACAGCTGTTTCTATAATAGTGGTAACAACACAGAAAGACAACTTGTACTATATACTTATATATGCAAAGCTTGTACTATATACTTATATATGAGGTTACCTTGTTCTCAGAGACCAGGGTAGGATCTAGAGAAAATATTACTTTTACAGAAGGGATAGGTCACCCCAAAATGACACTCTATAATTTTTTATAGTGAAGATAACATATCTTTCAGTATTTGAAATGATCACATTTGACCTTTGTAACATGAATATTTGCAAGTTCTGATAAATCTCCCTTGTATATTAGTATTAATTTTTGAAGGGTAACCTAGGAAAGAAACCAAATGAAAAGGGATCTCATTCTTGAGAGACAAGCTTAGATTTTTCCATTATTACCAATGCCTATTTGTCGGGAACGTTTTTCTTGGAAGTAAGTTTCATGATAGTGATAAAACATTTATGAAGATTTGGAGCACCAAAACTGATCCTAACATTACCTGTAAAGTACTGGTCAGGAAGTCCTTTATTAAACTAACCCACAAAATAGTTATAAGTTTAGTTTCTAGCACTATCTGGTAAACAAAAAACATACTTGCCTCAAAACAGTGAGGATATTCTCTTGCATATCTGTGTTCTAGATAACTTCAACAAGAGCAGCTTGACAATGCTGAATGAAGGCAGCACCTCACCACAACGTTACAAGGCAAGAACACATATTTCCACCACTTTTGAAAAATCTTTAATAGAAAAAGGCACAACTTTCCTTCCTTTGTGCTACTAACATAGCCAGTAGACTAACATTTTCAAGTTACATTTAACAAAGTGTCTTGAATGGTTGGATATGGTGGTGCACTCCTGTAATCTCAGTGACTTGGGAAGCTAAGGCAGGACAATAGAAAGTTCAAGGCCAGCCTCAGCAACTGAGAAAGACACTTAACAACTTAGGGAGACCCTGTCTCAAAATAAAATATAAAAAGGGCTGGGGATGTGGCTTAGTGGTTAAGTGCCCCTGAGTTCTGTCCTTGGTACCAAAGGAGGGGGAGTCTTGAGTGGTTATTATTTTCCTGTTTTGTGTGTAGGGCATTTCTGGGGTTGAACATAGGGCCTTGTCCATGCTAGGCAAATGCTCTACCATTAAGCCACACTGTCAGCACTTGAATTGTTATTATTTTAATATAAAGAGAAACTAACTGCATTCTTAACACCATCTCTCTCTGAAGTCTTCCTAAAGAGAAAGTAGAGTAGAACATCTTTAAGTAACTGTTCAGGACAACACTAGAGAAGAATCACATGACTGAACATGTTTAATTGCAAAGACACTAAATCCATGTTCCTGAAGCAAAGATGGCAATAAAACAAGATGAGAGAATTTTTTCTGACTGGCTGTGGATTTCAGGAAGATGAGTAACTCAAAGATAACTGATGTTTCAGATTTAAAAGACTAATTATATATAAACAGAAATAAGGAGATTAGGAAGGGTAAATTTAAAAGTTCAGTTTTAGATATTCATAGTTTAGGTAAGAACACAACATCTAAATTTAAGTGTCCACAAATACTAAGACATGCAAAACTGAAGTTCAGAAGAAAGGTAAGAACTACAATAATGAATTTGAGGCTCTTCAAAATACAGATAATAGTTGTGTGTGTGTGTGTGTGTGTGTGTGTGTGTGTGTTTTCCAATGAAAAATATACAGAAAAAGCAGATAAGTAAATGGCTAGAAGTGAACTTCAGCAAAAGCTTTCATTTATGAGTGGGAAGGAGAAGAAAGTGCAGCCAGCGAAAGATAATAGGAAAGTCTACTCTATCTGATTTACTGCTAAAATCTCTAACCTGATACAAAGATATATTTGGTTTTAAACTTTGCATGTAGGGCAAGAATTGTTACCCACTAAAGATAAAACCTTTAAGACCACTTTGATGCTGATGATTGGTGCATCAGACCTTCATTCTCTCTCTGGATTCTTCTGAAGCCAGGGTTCTGGGTACAAATTTAGCACTACAAATGAGACAGACCTGTGGGAGATCTGGAAGCTAACACTGAAGAGAGGTTCCTCTTCTGTGCCTTTTTCAGCTATGCTTGTGATAGGTAAGATCATCAACATGTGAAATAATTCTCCAACAGCATTTTACTTTCTACCCAGCTTCTTGAATTTTTTTTTTTTTTTTTTTTTGGTGGGGGGACTAGGGATTGAATTCAGGAGCGCTCAACCACTGAACCACATCCCCAGCCCTTTTTTGTATTTTACTACAGCAGGGTCTCAATGAGTTGCTTAGTGCTTCGCTGTTGCTGAGGCTGGCTTTGAACTAGTGATCCACTTGTCTCAGCCTCCAGAGCTGCTGGAATTACAGGCGTCTGCCACTGTACCCAGCTGGCTTCTTGGATTTTGAGGAGTAATGATTAAAGCCACAGCCACTCGATATGACTCCTCAATCCCTGCATTATAGCTTCAGATTTTATTAAATTCCTTTCTATTTAGAGTATTGGGAGCAGTTTCTGTTTCTTAAATAGACACAGTATTTGGTACCTGAATTAGATGCAGAAAACAGACTTTCAAATTGTCAAATATAGAAACTTGGGGTTAGATATGTAACCCAATTAGATATGAAAGTGATGATCACTATGTCTAATGGAAAATGGGATCCTTAAAGTCCATGCTCTATACAGGAGCAAGTCAATTACTTAAATCATCAACTAAGTTTTTGTGAAATGAGCAGTTGGAATGCAGCTTATCAAACCATGGGATAGGCACCACAACAGGAACAAGGCAAATGGAAACACGGAGTGGACAGCTGCTCCGTCTCCACTGGAGAGCTTAAAAAAGAAAATGAAAACACAGGACTTTAAATTATTGGCTTAAGGCAAGTTCAGACAAAGGCACTCCTCCCCTAAAATAATCTTATCTCTTGCAGCCACAAGGTTGTCATAGCTGAAAGTCAGACAGGAGTCTGATCTTGTAAGTTACTGAATTATTGCATAGGTGGGAAAGTTCCAGACAGCCTCACTGTGGTTTCTCTTGTGAAAGTTAGGGTGTTTATTCAGGAAAAAAAAGGGGGGAAGGAGTACTTGTCTGAATCTAGCAACCTTAACTTTAAGGCAAAAATCTGGAGAATTAGAATGGATTCTAAAGCTGCTAGGCAGGAAAGAATATTATATTAGATTTTTAATGTAATTAATAATTATCAATTTGGGTGAAAATGTGAAAAAATGTGGGTTCAAATCTCTAGCATCTGGTAGTGGCTCTAATTATAGTGGTTTCCAAATTGAAGTCCTCAAGCCAACAGGAACAGCATTACTTGGGACCTTATTAGGAATGCAAATTCTTAGGCCCCACCTCAGATTTCCTGGATTAGAAATTCTGAGCCAGGTCCAGCAATATGAGTTTAGTGAAGCCCGTATATCCTGATGAATGTAGTTGAACACTGTTGAATTACTTTTTCTAGATCTTCTGCACAGGGACCTTAATCAGATTGAGTGTGAATATGGGAAAGGGACATGCCCAGACAATTTTGTTTTAAAACTTTTTTTTTTTCAAGTTTTAGCAAAATTAAATGGACGTGGACAGAGATTTTCCAGATGTGCCCTGACTCCACACATGCATAGCCTCAACCACTATGAACATCCCCTATTCTATTATATTCTGGAGCAGACTGTAAATGAAAAAGGTATAATTTTTCATTTAAATGTTTGGTAGAATTTACCAGTGAATCCATCTGGTGTCTGGTGCTTTCTATTTTAGAAGGTTGTTAATTATTGATCCAATTTCTTTTGTACATTATAGTCTATTCAGATTGCCTATTTCTTATTGTTTAAATTTTGGCAGATTGTGTCTTTTGAGAAATTTTTCATGTAGGTTATTAAATTCGTGAGCACAGAGTTGCTCATAGTATTCTTTTATTATCCTGTTCAGGTCTGTAGGATTTGTAGAGATATCTACTTTTTATTTCTGATATTAGTAAAGTGACCTTCCTCCTGGCCCCCTCTTTTAGTTAGCTGGCAATAGACTTGATCTTTTATCAATCTTTTCAAAGAACCAGCTTCTGGTTTTATTAATTTTCTCTGTTGATTTTCTGTTTTCGATTTTATTGGTTTGTGCTCTAATTTATTGCTATTTCTTTTTCTTCTTACTTTGGATAATGTGCTTTTCTTTTTCTCATTGCCCCAGGTGGAAGCTTAGGTGAATAATTTTAGACCTTTATTTTTTTCTAGTAAATGCATTCAATGCTGCAATTTTTCCTCTAAGTGCTGCTTTTGCGGAATCCCACATTTTATGATAGATTAAAAAAATATTTTAAAGTTGTTGATGGACCTTTATTCTACTTATTTTAGTGCCCAAAATCGAAACCAGTGCCCCATGCATACCAGGCAAGTACGCTACCACTGAGCCACACCCCAGCCCCCATTTTATGGTAGGTTGTGTTTTCATTTTCATTTAGTTCAAACTATTTTTGAATTTCTCTTGAGACCTCTTCTTTGACTCATGTGTTAATTAGAAGTATGGTGCTTAATCTCTACCTATTTGGGGATTTTCCAGTTTGTTTTTTTTTTGTTGTTGTTGTTGTTGTTACTGATTTCTAGATTAATTCTATTTGTGACCTAAAAGCAGACATTATATTGTTTATATTCTTTTAAATTTGTTAAGATGTGTTTTATGGCCCAGATTGTGATCTGTCTTGATGAATGTTCCATGTGAGCTTGAGAAAAATGTGTTGTCTTCTGCTGTTGGATAAAATAATCTGTAGATGTCCATTATATTCCATTGATGTCGTTAAGTTTAAATACATCCTTACTGATTTTCTTCCTGGGGGATCTGTCCATTTCTGATAGAGTGGTAAAATCTCTAATTGTACTAGTGGATTCATCTCTCTCTCCTTGCAGACCTGTCAGTTTTTGCCTCATGTAGTTTGATGCTCTGATTTTAGGTGCATACACAATAAGGACTGTTATGTCTTCCTGGATAATTGACCCCTCTGTCATTGTGAAGTGCCCTTCTTTATCCCAGGTTCCACAGTTACTCCAGCCTGAAGCTACACGGGCTTCATTCTATGAGATCTAAAGGTACTCAAGATGTTTGCAGCAGATTTAAATATTATAGAATGCCTCTGGCATGCTCCAGTACAGGCCTCTTGTGCTTTAGAGCAGAGCCGCATCTTCAGATAGCAACTCCTTTGGAAAAATTGTTGTTGTTTTATTTCTAGAGACTGAGATTCTGATCACAGAACTTTAAGTGATCCTCAGACCTAAATTTGGTGTTATTTAATGTACAAAACCATAAAGTTGAATAAGTATAAGTATACTCCATTATTAAATGGAAGTTTTAGTAAGACATCAGTTTTAAGGAGGTCATGAATCAGCAGGTAGGTTGTATGAACAGAAGGTTTATCTTCCCAGTGTAACTACTCTTTCTTCCATATTGCTGTTTTGTCCACATCTCCCTCAAATCATATCTATGGCCTCTGAGAAGCTCCTTATGACCAGCTTCTGAAGAATAAAAAATTCAAGTTTGGTTTAGAGATGGCTCCTCATGCTAGAACCAGCAGGAAGTGATCTGATGAATCATATCTCCACAAAGGGATGACCTTGACAGTAGAAAGAAATCTTCCTACTAAATTGAACTTTCAGCAGTGTATCTGATTTTCTACTTTATGTCAAAGGAAAGCTGACAAGACACATGGAACTACATCAAATCAATGATTGACCTGGATGACAAGGGACTTGGAAAAATTAAATTGAAGCCTGGTGACAAGAAGGTTTGAGGAAATGATAGTGGATGGACCTTCAGAATAGATAAATAGCACAAGATTACTTTTGTCCCATGTGAATGCAAAACAAACAGGCTCTCAATAATCAGAGATCACCATAGGAAGTGGCCATGATGTCAGAATTGGAAGTTGTGAATAGGCTGAATGACACAGGCTTCCCACCTCAAGGCTGATAATGTCTATCATTACCACTGAATCCTCAGTCAGCCAATGCCCAAGATCAATGCTAAGTTTCTATCATAGCATCATAGTCCAGAGAGACAGCCCCCTACCAAAGAACAGGTTGATGACTAATTCCTTTTACCTGAGAAGACAGTAGCAAACTCTCTACACTGAAATATCTTAAAATGAATTTCCTTCTGTAGTCCACATTGCTCTGCTAGCACCATCATCTGTGGACACATTCAGTATCATGGTTTCTTGCACAACACTGCTCCTGCCAAGGTTCACTTTACTGCACAAGAAGTGAGACAACAGACTCATCCCACAGAGTTTGTCAGTTTTAACATATATCCCATCAGCCCAACAATGTAGTTTCACCTACCGAGCAAGTTAATAACTCCATCATTGTAGCAAGCGAAAAGTTTGATAAGATCTTTGAAAAGAAGCATAAATGCAGCATTTATGACACCATTTGTTAGTTCATTTGGATGCACCTGGAAACAGATGAAAATTTGATGTCAGCTGCATATCATCAAGTCAATATTTTTTCCAAATTACATTAAAGTGTAATTTTACTAAGAAATCCAATTACTAAGAAATTCACTTGTATTCTACAAATGTTATAACTTTAGTAACACTAATAATATCAAAAGATGAATGGCATCTTGTTTTACATTTAGTTTTTAGTTTAACTTAAGTCAATGAAACCAGGCCTGTTAAAGATCTGTACACATTCTGTTGACCAATGAACCACAGATGAGTCAAATTCAGTGTTTGAACACCTGATTTCCTATTACTTTTACAAGGTTAAATTACATTTCTTCCATTTCTTGTATCTTAAAGTCTCTGTGACCATGAAGGTTCAGGCTCAAGGAGCCTGCAGTGATCTCAGGAAGAATGGAGGGGTTGTATCTTAGCCAGCTACTTCATTTTTAAAAAAAATTTTTTTAGTTGTCAATAGATCTTCATTTTATTTATTTTATATGATGCTGAGAATTGAACCCAGTGCCTCACACACACTAGGCAAGTGTTCTACCACTGAGCCACAATCCCAGCCTGTTAGCCAGCTACTTCTAAAACACTGAGACTCACAGCCATTCAACCATTCACTAAAAATGCCATTACCAACAAAGAAGAATATTTTCTTCCCGCTCCTCAGTCTTTGTTCACAATTCTTAGACTTTGTCCCCTCCACCCCCCACTGCTTTTATGACTTTTTTCCTTTAAGGCAGAAAAAACCCTTACCAAGGGTGAAGAAAGCAAAGGAAAATAAATGGAAAGGAAAAAAAATTAAGAGAATCAACTCATTCCATAGATATGTAGTTAAGTCCTTACTGTAAAATCTATCAAAACCAACAAGATGGTTTGCTGCCTTTACTGAAATTTCACAGGAATTAGGTGGTATGACAGGGCTCAATTATAGACTAAGTCACATAATCTTAACAGAGACTTTAAGCTACTAATATTTGAGGAAAGCCTTTGTTTTAGGCAACTATCAAAATACAGAAAAGCTGATGAGGTGAGTTAAAATTTTTCCAACATGTGAAAAAATGTATTATTTTCATGAGTCAGGTTTTCTTATTTAAATTTTTTATTTGGAGGTAACTATAAATTCACATGCAGTTTTAAGAAGTAATACAGGGAGATCTCATGTCCCATCTATCCAGTTTCTCCCAAAGGGAACATCTTAAATTATAGTCAAAAACAATATCATAATCAGGATATTGACAGTGACACAATCAACCAATCTTATTTCCATTTCCCTTGTTTTACTTGTACCCATTTGTGAGTGTGTGTGTAATTAGTTCTATGTGACTTTATCACATGTGTGGGTTAGTGTAGCTGCTGCCACCACAGCCAAATACAGATATAGATTTAAGACACCAATCACTGACATTGCCAGGAAGAACCAAAGATAATTCTCTTTGGTGCAGTGTCACCTAAGCTATCCCCATAAAATGATTTTCAACAGCAGATCAAGTAGGTTAGCTGCCTACAGGTAACATCTCGTAGATACTTCATCCTGTCAAGCACAATAGGAGGCCACCATCCTGCTCAGAACAGAAGGTTCCAAGAATTCAGCACTCATATTTTTCCATGACTTGACAAGCTACTTCCAAACTGGGGTACCAAAATCCTCTCTATTGTGCTTAACGGTCTAAGTATTCATCAAATTTATTTAAATGAAGAAGAAAAAAAAAAACCGAAAGCTGCTTCCTGAGGAAATCTCTGGATTTACCTGTAGCCCATCTTCAAAGGAAAGACAATACTGATTATATAAGGAACATTTTTTCTGGTGAGATACATACATCAAATTCAAGAAGTGCATCAATTTGTCCCTGCAGTATTGGCATACTCTTTAGTAGCTTCTCAGGAGCCATTGTCCTCATTACGCCATCAGCCCTACAATAAGTTTTAAAAAGAAAAGGATAAAACTTCCTTGCTTACAGGAAATCCAAGATATTTCTCACACACACACACACACACACACACACACACACACAGTTCCAAGCTATACCCCCTTCTCATGTTCATGTTCATCTCGTGCAGTCAACATGAGGCATTATGAGATTATGGCTATTTCCCATTCCTATATCCTCTTGTGCATTCTCAATCCTCAACCACACAGGTGATGCTTTCTTTCTATCCTCACTACTCTCAGGCAGAAAAGCAATGCAGCCTGATAAAAGAGGTCAGTTGAATTTTTGAATAGATTCCTAAAAATCTGTAACACAAATAATAGCCATTTTTTGTTCTTTTGAGGAAGAGATAACATGTCTTGGAAGTCTACACAACCTGTAGGCTGGGAATGCTACCACCATCCAGTGAGGAAATGCATGTTGGCTCAAATGGAGATGGCAGTTTAGCGGTAGAATACCCGACTGGAGGCTGGTGCTGGAGGGGGCATCAGAAGGGACAGTGTGCCCTATATATATCTGCAAACCTCTTAGGGAGTCCCTGCATTCAGCAATGGTCAAGGAGTGGCAGTATCACAACAGCTGAAGGAAATACCCGGGTTGATAATGGTCACCTTCAGAGTCTCTCCCTTCCCAGCACTGGAGAAAGCATCCCAGAGTGTCCTTAAGAGCCCACACGGGGGTGCACTGTCTTCTAAGAAGGTCATGGACATATTACAGAGAAGTCACAATAAACTGAGAACATCAGGAATGGTGGCAGAAGTCAGAGGATGGTATATGATCTAGAATCTTCTCTAATGATCAGGGATACAGGAAAAAAAAAACCCTAGTTTTGTGAAGTATTCACCTAGAAGAAACTGATATATTTTGAGAAGGCAAGTTTGCATTTTCCATCACTAAGTTGAAAAGGTAGCTCAAAGTTAAGTTTAGGTCAGCTATGACAAAGATACAGATATATCTTTTCATGTGGGTTCCTGAAAATAAAAATATTAAACCTTCTACAATACCTTACCATTTTTTTAAGTTAGGAACAGATAAAAGATGTGTACAAACTTTTGGCTGAACGCTCTTGACGAGATTCAAACATCTATTTAGAGGTAAATAAATGTAATTATGGATTAAAATTCAAGTATTTCAATGAGGTTTTCTAATCAATAGGTAATATTAATAATTAGTATGATTATGAAATGTGTGTATTTCTTTGGACAGTATTACTTCTTTCAAAACAGATTCCACAACACACACATTTTAATTTTGACCTCAAAAACCACTGACATAGCTATTGTCATCTACTGCTACTCTACTTTTAAATACATCTAGCCAATTCTCTCCCTCTTCAATTATTTAAAGGTGTTCATGTGTTTAAGAATTTGGCATTAATTTTAGCAAATAAAATTTCAGACCATGTAAACTCTGAGTAGCTACTCAGATTTTCTTTGCATGAAGACATAACAAAGTAGTGCATATGGCAACCTCATGGCTAACTTCTATAACATTATTTATTGAACATCTTTCAGGTAGTTGTAAACTAGGCCTTCGTGATCAAAATTAATTGGCACATAAGCTTCATTAAAATAAATCAAGTATGCTTCAAGGACGTATCCTGTTCTAGTAAACACGGGAAAGAAAAATATCATACCCTTTCTTCACTCTGGCAAAATCAAATGCCATCTGTCTGTATGAGAAAGCCTTTTCATTCAAATATCTACTATAACGCCTTATGAAGGTAGACATATCATAACCTAGGGGAGAAGGGAGAGGAAATAAAATTAATTAATAAGATACTTTCAGTTGTGCTTTGTGTAGTACTAAGAATTTTTTTTTAATTCCTTAAATGATGAGGTCAAATAATGTATCAGCAGACCTCATTTAAATTCCTATTTCCAGAGCCAAATCAGAATAACTAGTTTAGTTATTCAACCATCCTTTTACACAATGTCTCTTCTGATTTTTCATTGCATGTTTGTTCACTGTTTCAATAACAACATGTTTCATATTTAATCCAAGTAGCCCTCTGCTAATAGTCTACCTGCGTGATGTGTTCGCTATATAGACAGCCAGTAAGTATGGTGAATGAACAGAAGATTGCAGTTCAAACTCTATTAATCTACAAAGAAAATTTCTTCAATATTTAAATCATTTCAAAAAAAATTTAGATGGCATCTTTCATTTCACTGTCTTCTGCACCTTCATAAACAATCTATGGGTCTAGTATATCCACAGTTAATTTTTAATGTGAACATCAAAAATGATAAAAAATAAAATTAATATGGAGTTGTCTAAAATTGAATATTTAAAAATTACTTTTATAGAGTTACTTTTATATATTTTTTAAAATATAAATATAAATATTTATTAAGCTATGAGTTGCAGTGATTTTGCATTAACAACCTCCCATTAAACTTAAAGCATTAGCAAAGATAATTATTTAAATATTCTCACCATGGGATCCACTTTTGTCCAAAAAATTGCTGAGATTGAATAATGTATTTCTAGAGGCCAAATACTGAATAAATCTCTGAAACATAAAAATTAGAATTAAATGTCCATATTATCCAGTCAGACCTTTAAAAAATTTCTGACCAAAGGGAAGTTTTTTTTAAACAAAATTTCATTGTGATCTCTTTTATTGGTCATAAAGCTTTATATTTTTCTGATGTTCTCTAAGGGAGAAAAACTTTGACTAATACCCACTAAATTAGAATTAAATTCTATGATCTTTAATTTCTGCATGAAATAGGAATACTGAAAATTTCATAGAATTTAGTAGGTATTCTATACAAAAGGAATAATTGTAATTTTATCATTATTTTCCAAAATTAAGTATTTTATAACAGCTATTTTCACTCAAAGGAATAAGGAACATTTTCTAAGGGGAAAACAGTCTTATTGCTCCTCTCCCTTAACAACATTTTTTTTCCTCACTAATAGGGTTATATAGTATTTATGTTTTAGGCACAAGTAATGTTTATTGTCTTGGTATCTCTAAGACCATCTCTAACTTAAAATTTATTTTCATAAAAATAAACCAATAGAAGATTATGATTTTGTCCAGCTGATTTTGAACCATGGATTTCTTCTTCTCCAAATTAACAAAAATTTAAAGAGCCATACTCTTTTAACATTGCCATATTCTTCCATAAATGCTTTCCTCCTCTATCCACCCACCTCCCCCGCAAAATTAGTTTACTTAGCTTACCTCATTTCCATGCACCATGAGATGATGTGTGGTCACTAAAGCTTTAAACACAACCACCCAGCTGCTATTTGTTGCTCGCTCAAAGAGCGTGTCAGCCATCTGAGGGATATTAACATTGGTCTCGTTGGTAGCCTGGATCAAGTCTACAAAAATAAAAGACATGAATCAATGGTGTTAACCATTAAATATACAAATTCACCTCAGACTTTAAATATTTAATCCTCTTCACTAAACCATTACTTCGAAATTACTGACAAGAGTCAATTTAAAAAATTAAACCATAATAGTTTTATACATAGACACAGTAAGTACATTATTTACCCAATGTATTTATTTATGTATTCTTGAGCTTATTTTTTTTAGTTGAATTCTTTTCTGAATTTTATCTGTTTTTCTTGGACTGATATCATTTTTTAAATTACAAACTTCAGGAGAGCTAAGACTTATATTAATCTTGTTTTGCTCTAAAAACAATGTCTCAAATGTGTAGGCACTTATCCTACACACCATTTGAAAGCAAAAACTTAAACATGTTTTTTGAAGCATGATAGCTAAAATTAACCACTGGGATTAATTTTGAAGAGTGCTAATTAATATACTTATCATGTGAGTGTCAGAATAAAAGCAAAGAAAAAAGAATTCCATCATGTTTATCTAAGCTTTCATAGAATATCATGCATGCTTTAAATTACTATGATTTGACCTGAGTTTATAAGACAATAAAACCTTTAAAATATGTCCATATCTATACGTTAATATGACTCCAGGTATAGTGGGGATTATATAGTGCTAAACAGAGGGTGTTCAGTGTTCAAAAAAAGTGCTTAGTGTCAAAAAGTTATCTGGGGCAAATAAAGGTCATGCGATAAAGAACAAAAGAACAGAATCTAAGCCACACTGGGGCAGTGCAGTTGTGAGTGCTTCCATGGCACAGATGGACTTCTTAGGACAGCATATATAGCATGGGTTTTATTATAAGCCATATATACCCTGCAGAGAACCACATGTGATACCCAAATTCCTAGGACATCCCATGCAACAAATGCAGAGACAAATTCACCCTTTTTCTTACTCAAAATTTGCACCCAATAATCATTAAGCTACACATTTACTTTATCTCTATCCACAATAAACAAGGTTTGTAAAAATTGACAGTCTATCACTTAAGTGGCTCTTATTGTCTAAACTTAATGATATTAGTAATTGTTTGAATTATAAATGGAGAAGATTAAACTAAATATATATATAAATTATAAATGCTTTATATTTATTTAAAATTCCAGTTTTCATTCACTCCTATCCTGTCAACATAATATTTTCCCAGTATTTGCTTTCATTGTAATTCTACTCATCCTTCAGGAAAGCTTTCCTGGTACTTTTTTAAAATACAGTCCCACATGTGAACACCCTCTAATTTAACACCAGAATCACTCTGTTCCTGCTGTTTTTTCACATTAGATGCAAACCTACCACACCAAAACTCCTTAAAGATGGAGGCTGTCACGTTAATGTCTGTTTCCTGTACAGTGCTTCAGAGCTCTGCACAATAAATGATTTTTGAGCAAAATGTACAAAAAACATACTTCCCCAAAACATAAATACCTCTTTGAAAAAGAAAAACTCACTATGCTATAATATGGTTTCCTGAGATTATATCATGAATCTACTTTGTCCTTAAGATCCTGTGCCAGTCACAAATCTTCTGTTCATTTTATTATTGAACTGGGTTCTATAAACACAGAGGACCATTCCAGATTTCTGGGCTGCTACTTATTGAAAGTGGAGGAAAGTTGGTTTTAAGAGAAACACAAACTATTTTAGAGATGATAAGCTTGAAAGAGCTATTGAGGATCTGAGCTGAGATAAATGATGGGAGCCTTAAACACCTTCTAAAAACTCAGGAGAAACATCTGATCTAGATACAAAGTTGGGAGTCATCAGCAATTAAAGGGAAACTGAAAAACTATGCAATAGAATAGACAACCCAAAGATCAGACCAAAACCATGAAAAGTATGTATATAAATAAAAATCATAACTAAGAAAGGCCATGGTTTAAGATGTGAATGAAAAGTGAGTAAAAACACAAAAGCCCAGAAAAAAAATTGTAGAGCCAATTAAAAAGAACTTCAAAAATTTCAAGAAATTATTAGGAATCACGATGGTCCAATGCTACAATCCTGGTCGGTTGAACTGCAAGAACAGAATATGTAAGTAGAAGACAGCTTCCATGTGTGGCAGGGAAGGTATTAAACCTCGGCCCCCTGCATGTGAGGGGAAAGTGTCAGGGAAAGTCTTTGAGCTGTTTAAAGATGGGAGACATTAAGCATGTTTGAGGCCAAGCAGAAAAAGCCAAAAGGCATGAGGTGGCAAATCAAGGAGAGATAACTTATGGTAAAATTTAGAGGTAGATGAGTTCTAGAAACCAGGACTCAGGTGTGCAGGTGAGCCTGGGAGAGGACAGTTCCACAGTGAGAATAGATGCTGATTGGGAGGGAAGAATGACAATAGACACTCAAAGAATGTCTTTGATGAAGCAGTAAAAGTTATTATTTTCATTAAATAAATATATATATATATATATAAATTGGGGTCTTTCTGTTCTCCAGATTGGTCTTAAACTCCTAGAATCAGGTAATTTTCTTGCCTTGGTCTCAGAGTAGTGAAGACTACAGACATGTGCCATTGCCCCTGCTATTATACTAATCTTTTTAATATTCTATATCAGGAGCTGGCACACTATATGCTTACTGGAAAAATCTTGCCTACTTCCTATGTTGGGAAAGTTTTATTGGAACGTAGCTATGTTCATTTATTTACATATCATCTGAGGCTGCTTTCACACTACAATGACATAGTTGAATAGTTATAACAAATTCAGTTTCAACTCAACTCAGTGATCCATGAGCCCAAAATATTTGTTATCTGAGCCTTCATAGAAAATGTTTGCTGCCCTGCTCTATGTCACTAAATGGGAAGTGTGCATAAAACTTTTGAGATGCATAAAAGGATCAATAGCTGTTTCATAGCAAAGCAACTCCAGATTGAATTGAGGTGAACTAACTATTTTTTTCCTGAACCACTATTTTCACTTTAAAAAAATGTTTGACAGACTTCAAACTATAGTGATTCAGACTTGGTAGAGAGTGGGAGATATTTTTTCAAAGATAAAAAAAAAAGTGAGCTTGTGACTTCAAAGAAAATGACAGTACTGATTACCAATGACAAAATTTAATCTTTCAAACAAGCATCAAAATTTTAAACAACTCTCTCACAGCAAGCTTGACAGATTTCCTGTTTTCAGAAAATCTTTTGATATTATTGGTGACATTAATTTCATTTATCAATAATTATGTAATGAAATGTGTAAACGTTTGAAAGATGTTAATAACTCAATAAACTAATATTTTCCAATGACTAGTGAATAATGTTACAAAATAATGCATGGGTAAAAGATCCATTCAAAGTACAAGACAGACCAACAGACTTTAATATGCAGAATACAAAATGTTCACGGATGTGGTTCAGATTCAACAACGCAACTTCTTTTTAAGAAACTGTCTCTTGGACAGTTGTGTAGTACCAAAGAAGAATATTCAAAAATTTCTGAAAAGGCTATTTAAATAGTTCTATTTCCAACCACATACGTTTGTAAGGCCAGATTTTATTCCTATATTCAAATGAAATAAAACATTCTAGCAGATTGAATATAGGAATAGAGTAACAGTCTTCTATTAGGAAAGACACTGAGGAGATTTGTGAAATTATAAAACAATACCACCATTCTCACTAATTTTCTTTATTTGTAAAATCAATGATTTCCCCTAAAAGTATAATTTGTGTTAACATGTCAATAGGTTTATTATTGTCATTTAAAAGTGAATATTTTAAAACTTTCCCAGTTTTAGTTTCTAATAAAGTAAATATCTGACATAAGCAAAAGCTCTCAATACATAAATAAAAGTTCCTCAATAACTTAAGAGCATAAAAGAGTCTTGAAATCTGTTTAGAACTGCTATTTTCATATGTACCTAGAAAGAGAACTGTTCAGTAGTGGGGCATGCACACATTTAACTTGAAAATGTTTTTTCATAGTAATAACATCAAATTATGGTCTTACTAGTAGATTATGTATGTTTCTACTGCCCCACTTCCTCACCAAAAACAACAACAACAACAAAACTGGTTTCCATTTAAAGAATTTTTAAAAATTAAATGAAAGTAAAATATAGCTAAAAACTGCAGAAAAAAATATTTTTTAAATCCAAGAGAATTTAAATGCTTCTTGTCATATTTGAGTCCGCAGAATTAAAAGTTTTAAACTTAGGAAGACATAGCTGGTATCCGGTAGTTTGAAAAAAAGCTTTACTGAAAGTATAGTTTACAAAAAAAAAAAAAAAAAAGCCCCACACATATTATAATGTGTACTATTGGATAAGATTTAGAAAAATGTATTCATAAAATTTTCACAAAAAAAATCAAGAAATGAACCTAAGTCAACACTCATGGTTTCTTCATTCCCCTTTAACATTCTTTCTTCCCACTCTTACTCTCTTCCCTACTGCCCCTTGGCAACCACCAATTTAATTTCAGTCAATGTAAATTAGTTTACATTTTCTAAATTTTATATAAAGAGAATCAAACTCTTCTTTGGTGGGGAAGAGGTCTAGATTCCTGTGGTCAGCAATATTATCTGGAGATTCACTCACCTTGTTACTTGTATCAATAGCTCAGACCCTTTTTATTACTGAGATATATTTCCATAACACAAACATACCAAAATTGTTTCCTTATTTACCTGCTAATGAAATTTGAGGGTAATTCCATTGCTATTACATAAAGTTGTTATGAGTATTTATACACAATTACTCATAAAATAAATGGATATATGTTTTCATTTCCCTGGGGTAATTGCCTAAGAGTAGACTAGTTGAGTAATTTTTGATATTTGAGAAACTACTTCCAAACCATTCTATCATGTTACATTCCCAGCAGTGTATGAATGTTCCAGTTGTTGTACATCCTAGCCAAGTTTGGATATGGTCTTTTTAATTTGGTTTGCCATTCTAACAGGTGTGGTATGCATCTCATGGTAGCTTTTCCTTGCATTTCCCTAATGACTAATGATGTTATTTAATACACCTTTGTTTAGTTTTATTCAGTTGTTCTGGGCAGGAGTGTATATACTGACCCTCCTTGTTGTACCATCTTGCCACAAATTATGCATCTCTCTTTTGGGAGATTTTAAGCAACTGAAAATTTATCTTAGAAAACCTCTTTGAGGTAAGATAACTCATTCACAAGAACATGAAAGAAATAGTTGTAATGGGAAAATAACTTTTAGTCATTGTAAACAATTGTTCACTAAAATAAAAAATAGCAACTAATCTGAAAAGTGCTCCAATCTGTGGCTACTTATATCTTTTAGACTAGTTAGGCCTTATTAGAGGGCCTTCATTACCTCTTGCTTGGACTGATCTATGATCTCTTCTCTGGATCACCTACAGCACCATTAGATATATTTGTGGCAAATTAACTACCCAAGAGTAATCTTCTGAGCCCGGTGCAGTGGTGCACGCCTGTAATACAGGCTAGGGAGGCTGAGGCAGGAGGATGGTGAGTTCAACGCTAGCCTCAGCAAAAGTGAGGTGCTAAGTAACTCAGTGAGACTCTGTCTCAAAATACAAAAAATAGGGCTGGGAGTGTGCCTCAGTGGTCGAGTGTCCCTGAGCAATCCCCAAGTACCCTCCACACACACACAAAAAGGAAAAAGAGTAATTTTGTCCATTGAATTAAATATGAATAATTCAAGTATATACTTTATACCTTAAAACTTGAGCAAAAGGTATTTACTTAAAGCATAAGTTTAAGTATAGGGTTTCTATCCTATACTTTATCTTGAGGATAAGGCCTTTCATTAGAAGATTCAACTACCTTCTTGATATCTTCTCTGCCATAAATTACAATACCTTTTTGTGCTGTTCTCATTTCCTAGAATGTTTCTGCTATCACTCTACTGAGGTTTTATGTCCCAGGGTCAATCTCAAAAAGTTAAATTTCCTTTAATAATTCTTACCATGGAGTCTTTTCTGATAGATATTACCTTCAAATGGAAGAGAGACTTCAATCTTCTCTTCCAGGCAGCCTAGGAAGCAAGTTCACAGCCTGACTCTGCTACTTAAGTTAGCTGGATCATTCTGTGGCTCTATTTATGACTTAGCAATTAGGATGACATTAACTACATTACAGAATAGACAATGTCATTTATGCTAATTCTTACCTTATATACCACTGTTGTAGTCCTTATTACACAGAATTATAGTAATTAGTTTATATCTCCTCCACTAGAGCTACAGGTTCTAAAGGTAGGAATGAGGTCATATCTATATCTTTGGATCCTTGAAACCTAACACAGGCTTTGATGTATATAACTGACATATATAAAACACAATAATTTGAGATGGTTACAACTGGCTTATTATCTGTCTCAATCTAAAATAATTTAAAAATTAATGGTTGGTATTAGAAGAAAATTTCCTTTAATAATTCTTACCAGATATAATTGAATCAAAAATTAGGATTAGTTACTCTCTGTTTCATTGTTATATATACTTTTGTCAGCAGCCTAAATTTAGAAAGGCATCCTCTATTACATCTAAAAATCTCAGTCCTAAGTTTAATTATATGATTTATAAAGCTCTACTGGGACAAGTTCCCTTTGACTGAATGCCAGAAAGAAGAACAAAGATTGGTCATTCTTTTAGCGTACAATCATTGTCTAACTTTGAACTTCCACAAAAAGAAAATAAGAAGCTATATAACAAAGTCCAGTGACACACTAATATACAATTTTATCACATATTAGCAACTCACACTATGTGTCACATGATCTAATATATATGCAAAATTATATACTATAGTTATTTTAAATTTATTTTTCCTTTCCCTCTTTCCTTTCCTCCATCCCCCCATTATAGAATAATTTTTACATCCCCCTCATAATTCATTGCTGAATTCTCAGCCCCAATGTAACAGTATGAGGAAGGGTCCTTTGGAAGGTGATTAGGTCATAAGGGTGAAGCTCCCAGGAAAGGAATTAGTGCCCTTCTAAAATGGACCTGAGAGTTCCTTAGTTCTTTGTGCTATATGGGGACACAATGAGAAGTCAGAAGTCTGTGATCTAGAAGACCCTCACCAGAGCCTGGCCATGCTAGACTTCCAATCTCTAGAACTATAAGAAATAAATTTCTGCTATTTTTTTATTATAAAAACAAAAACTACTACCCACCCTCCCTTACTTCTTGGCTATCTCTTGTTAGTTGAGAAGCTTAAACCCACAAACACTTGTAAACAGAAACAAATTCTTCCAATTTGGACAATACAAAAAAATGATGTGGATGATTCAGAAGTTTTTCTTGTTAGCCTTAGTACAAATGACAGACATTAATGTTATCTCACCAATAGCTATTTCTTTCCCTCTTCTGCATCAGAAGAATCCTATCCCTGTCTATGCCCTACCTGTCAGAAAGCTAACACGTCACTTCGGGGCAATCCTGGCTTCCTCATAGATAGATGTATGAGCAACAGTCTGCTGAGGTCACTTGGGAAAAAACTTTCCTTTGTAATACAGAGATGCATGAAAACTAAATAAATCTCCATTCTCTCAAAAGGCTATAGCTAAGTATGTGTGTGAGATCATGACCACCTCAGGATAGGAGGCCAGACTTCACCAATTAGCTGAAGTAGCAGAGAGAAAACATGGAAAACACCTGGGTCTGCATGATACTTGTGGGCTCCTAACCAAACTTTAGAACCGCTCCACCTTCAGACTTACTGTTAAGGAAGACAGCAAATCATGTTAAGCCCTTAGTTTGAGCACTCTGTTACTTATAACCAAATGCATGCTAATAGATAGAAACTGAAACATGACACAGCAAAACAAAAGAACCAGGCCCATGACTTCTAAGGTATCTTCCAGTTCTAACACCTTTTGTTTCTCTTGCTGCTCCTTAATATCTCCAGGCATCTGGAGCTACTTGCCTAGAAGTTTAGCTTCACGTGAGTTGATTACAGGAACTAGAAAGAGGGTACAATGGAAAGTATTATATTTCAGGAAAGAGTGAAGGACTACTTTATTCTCATGGAGAAAGAGCACCTGATAATGTGACAAGAATTTATATGGTGTAAATCTTGCATACAGAAGTTCTGAGATAAGATGGGGAAGACTGAGAAGAAAAAGACTCTGAAGAAGCGGGCTGGACCTCCCATTCACTTCCCAAAAGAAGAGAGGGTGAGAAGTTCTGGGAGAACTGGGGCACATCTTGGAGAGGTTAAGGGTTCTCCATAAAATGCAAGTATCCAGTGAGGGCTTGCAGGGAGTGACACCTAAAGAGGAGATGCTGACAGCTACACAAATGAGAGCAAAGGAAAGGACAGCAAGAGCAAAAGAAGATGGCCCTGAAGTGTAAGTGACAGGAATGAAAAGGGCGAGAAATAAAAGAATAGACACTAAGCTCAGAGAGGGAAAGGAAAGGCATCTTGTAAATGTGCCAACACGATGGCTTTTATTTGCATAACATTTTTCTTTAACTAGGAGGGTATGAAATGGGAGCTTTTAAAATCTTGCTCAACTTAATACAACTGAATAATTTATTTGTATTTTTATATTACTGCACGTGATCTTCCATGGAACTTAGTTTCTAGAGTATTTGAGTAACTTCTTTCATCTCAAAGGAACAAATATATATATTCTATAATTTTTGTAGTCCTTTGTAAAAATATATACAGAAAAAAATCCCTGTTATGCTATTTATTCTCTGATAGGATTTTGGCACATTAAAAATTAGGAGATGTAACATATAGCACAGTTATCTAGTTTAGATTTTGAAGTCAGGCCAGACCTACTGTAATTACTTTCTATTAGTTAATAACTGTGTGACCTTGAGCAAAGCTGCCTCTTTGAGCCTCCATTTTGTCATTATTATGATGGGGATAATAAAAGCACCTATCTGGCAGCTGTTTTACTAACCTGGATAAGACAAGCAAAGTATCTAGCACAGGCCCTGATATCTTATAAGGAGTGTGTGTGTGTGTGTGTGTGTGTGTGTGTGTGTGTAGCGAAAACATACAATTATAATTGGTCACCTTTGGCTACCTAGATTGAAAAGGACTTGGCATACTTTGCTAATTAATTCAATTGATTCATTTATTAATAAATAACTACAGTGTGCCCGGCACTGTTTTATTAGCTAGAGATAGAGCAAGGAACAGAACAGACATGGGTCTGCCTTCAAGGAGCTCACATTCTAAGGGAGACGACATAGAGAAACTAGATATACAATGTCAGGCAAAGATGAGAAGCCTAATGAAAAGTAAAGAAAATAACAGGGTGGGTAGATAATACAAAGATAGGCAGATACAGATAGCTGGTATTATTTCAGATAGGGTGACCAGAAAAGGTCTCTTGGAGGAAATGAAATTCAAAGAGACCAAAATTCAGGGTCAATCAATCATCATGGGAAGGACTGTTACAAGCAGGGGAAACAGTAAATGCAAATGTGTGGAGATGAAGACACACCTGACAGGTTCAAGACAAAGCAGAAAACCAGTGTAACGGGAGAGAGTTGCAAATAGAGAAATGGTCAGGATCCTGATAGCTCAGTGTGTCACAGATCACAGGAAAGATTTACTATTCCACTCAAAACATTTCGAGAAATTGCTGGAACCTTTAGGTCAGGGGAGTGATGCAACCCAGTTTATATTTTGAAGAATTATTGTGGCAACTCTATGGAGCACAGACTCTGGGGAGAATGGAGTTAAAGAAACAAAGCAGGTGATTTCAATAGTTCAGGTGAGAGGGGATAATGGGCTTGTCCCAGTGCAGCAATAGTAGAAAACAAAAGGTAGGACTGCAGATATTCCAAAGGTTGAGCCAAGAGGAATAGCCGATAGATTGGATGGGTAGGTGGGAAGGTGGGGGACAGGTATAAGGTACTGAGAGGAATCAAGAATGATAAGCTTGTAGCACTTTAACAGTTGGATGAATTGCCTTCTGCACCATCTCTGGAAAAAAGAAAGTGCAGAGACGTGGCATGTGCTTGTACTTGGTTTCTCTTTCCATCAACTTCTGCTGTCACTCTCTTTGACCTTACTTGAGAGGCATCTCCATGCTCTGTCCTGATCATGTTTGAGCTACATCCAATGGCAAGTCCACTGTCAACACAGCACATGAGAGCAAAGTTTCAGAGTCCATCAGTTGTTTAAGAAGCACTGGCAAACTATACCCCCAAATGTTCTAAACATGGTCCAATTTGAGTTTCAGGCATCAGCAACTTCACAAAATAAACATTATGCACTATTGAGCATGACTCCAGAATGCAGCCCCATGATTTAGCTCCAAATAGCCCAACTGCTCACATGAGTTGAAAATCAGGGTCACATACTACTACGCCTTTGGAGTGGTGCAGTGGCTGGAGGGAAGAAAGTAGACCTTATGCCAAGTACTGCCAATCCCTGGGATTACAGAAAATTTTTACCAACAAAAATTGGAACATTATGTTTTTGTCCTTTAGGATTTGTATATAGCTACTTTAGGATTAACAATGTGACCCTAAACAAGTTATAGGACCTTCTGTCCTAGTCTTCATTATGGGTTAGAACTAATTACATATGCTCACCAGCCTTAATACTAACACTGCTTTTATATCTTGTCTTCTTCTGAGTGTTTTCTTATAAATTATTATGGGTTTCTCAAAGAATTCTGTGCTTTTAGAAGTAGACAACAATTTATATGAACAGAACTTTAAAACAATAAGTAAAGCCAGCATGGTGATGCACACCTGTAATCGCAGCTACTTGGGAGGCTGAAGCGGGAAGATTACAAGTTAAAGGCCAGCTCAAGAAACTCTGGGAGAACTTATTTCAAAATAAAATTTAGAAAGGGCTGGAGAGGTAGCTTGGTGGTAAAGCACCATGGGTTCAACCCCAGTAAAAAAATATATACCTATAATTTAAAAAAAGTTGACAGCATGGTAGAGGTAAGAGATGGCCCTTTGTAAAAAGACCACTGAAACAGAAGATCTTGATGTACTAGGCAATCCTCAAGGAATCTCAAGCCAGTTCTCTCAGCTGGCAGCAAGTGCTGGAAGGATGGCCTTTGCTGACTCGGTTGCTAGGGAGATTTTAAAAGATACATGCAGCTTGGGTTTCTTATTTCCTGCTACTGCCACAAGATGATCAACTACCTATGTCTAGTCTTCAAGTGTGTCAGGTAAATTAACGCATGACCTATTTACATGATGGTCTTAAGGTTTGGTTTCTCTTTCACAGAACCTTGGGCTAAAAAAAAGCTTTTTAAGAGGTTGTCTTTAAGTTATCACCCAAACAATATTTTCGGAGGGGGGCGGGTCTCTAAAGAAGACTTTACCATTTTGTTAAATTTGCCATATCCTAGCACTGAGCAGCCCTGTGTGTCTTTTAAAACATCAAACCCATATTCCCCATGCTTCAACCATAGCCCATCACTTCCTACTCTATCCTCAGAAAAGAAGAGCTATTTCATTGTCAGTTAACTCTTTATGTTCAACACTTCCTGTAGAACGCTCTGGAGCCATAAGGAAAGGCAGTGCCTTAGAGATAGGACTCAAACAGCAGAAACAAGGCATCGGGTTTCTGTTCCAATCAAGCTTCCTACCCACATATGTGAAACTTGTGTTTCCTAAAAATAAATAGTATTCAGAAATGGCAACTGATGCTGCAAGCATCTGGGATTTTTCTTCTTTGCTGTCTCTAGAACCTTATCTGGAAGGTGTCTCTAGAATTTTCTTCCATTTTTCATTCCAAGTCTCATGCAGGACTGAATCTTACCTACCACATTCCATTCCTTCTTCTTCCTTAGGTGAGAATCTTTGGCAGCATCTCCCAACATTAAATCTCTCTGACCTTACCCAAAGCCTTACTGTTTTTAATTCTTCAGAGCCTTCTTATTACTTCCTAGGAGGAAACATTCAAAAAAGACCTGAGTCTATTTTCTTTCTGAAATACCAAGAAATACAGCTTTAGCTCTGAAAATATATTTATTCTTTAATGTAGGATTTAAGTAAAAAGAGAAACAAAATATCCATTGAAAAGAAAAAAAAATCATTTAAGGGTTCCCTCCATTTATACCCTTAGTTACCAGGAAACAAGGAAAAATAGAAGGAAAACTGGAAAAATGTTTTATATTTCAGTAGAAACACTGAAGAGAAGTTGTTGAGACCACTTAATGATGTGGGAGAAAAGAAGTAAAGACTGGTTAGAAATTCAAAACAGATGGTGGATGGTAGCAGCAGAAAAGTTAAGAGAAGGTCAGCCCCTGAGGCCCTATCTCTTTCTGTAGAAAGAGGCCCTGTACAGCTGAGAGCATCCACCAACCAAGTCATTCCACACTTATCTATCCAGTAGGTAAAAAAGAAACCAAATTTCTAGTTTCTCTATAGTTTGGAGAGCAAGGTCAGGGAAGATCTTTTTGGTATCCCCAAAGAGAACACTGTTTTCAATCCTTAAAACGTTCTAACAACAATTAGTTTCTGTAGTATTTCAGGTTCATTATGATTTAATACAGGCTGTGGTGAGATACCTGAAGAACTTAAATACTAATCAGGACATTGTTCTAGACAGTCTTGGACTCCCCACAGTCTGGCCAGGTTGCTCCTGCCACTACTGCCAAGCCCTGCTCTTCATGAGAGGACAGCACTGGTGGCCAGGTGCACAAGTAACAGCACCTCATGCATCTGAGCCCTGAGAGGAAGGCACTGAGGAGGAAACCAAAAAATTAGGATGAAAGAAAGCTCAAAAGAGTGAGCTGGAACAAGTAGTAGATTTGGAAAAAGAGATTTTTTTTTTTTGCTAGAAAATCAGGTTTTAAGGGAGAAAATTCATGGCCTTGTAGCTGAGAACCAAAGGTTAAGACAGCATTTGGGGATGCAGGCTCTAGATATGGAAGAGCAAGTAGAGGTGGAGGCCAATGGGAATGGAGTGGGACCAAGTCTGGGTCTCACCCTTGGACGATGTGCACCTTTGCAGTAGCTGCAGGCCTAGTTGTCCCCTCCAGAACATCTCCCCATGAATTCTGATGGCATTGACTCTTCAGATCCTGAGTCTGATATTCTCTGGAGGATCCTGGACAACTTGGTCTGAGTTCTTCTAGTGTCCCTTCTCAGAGTCTAACAGCCTGGAGAAGTTCACTGAGGTCTACCCGGAAGAACCCAGATCCTTACTAGCCTTTTCTGTCAATGAGGATGTCATCAGCCAAGCTGGAAGTCATTCATAAGCAAATCCATTAATAAGCACATCCTCGCATCTTCTGGACCATCCTTGCATTTGGTGACACAGAGACACACAACTGTGGTAATAAAAATTGAAGAAGCACCTCTCCCTCAAAGAATGACCACCCTGAATTCATTCTCAGTGAGGAAAGAAACTGTAGAAGATGACTTCATTCCAGAGCTGTGTATCTCAAGTCTGCTTTCATCCAGCCACTGCCTGAGCCATCTTCCTGCCTGCTGGATGCTTACAGTGACTGGATATGAGGGCTCCCTTTCCCCCTTAAGTGACAGTCCTCTCTGCTTGGGAAGTGTCTTGGAGGACACTTTTGCCAATGAACTCTTTCCCCGGCTGATTAGTGTCTGAAGAGCTTCCCAATACTGTTGCTTCCTTGGTTATCAAACTGCCGGGAGGCTAGCAGAAAAGCTCATCCATGAGTTATTCAAAAAGCCAAAGTAGCAAGTGTATAGTTCAAGAGGATTTCTCTAGAATATTTGTCTGTTTAAATCTCATCAATGATCCCAAGTGTTGTCTTTTGACACCAATGGTCCATGGCATTCAGATACATCATTATAATTCTGAACTATAGATTTTGAGATCATACTTTTACCTTAAAGGCAGGAGTGTGCCCTTATGTAAAGGTCATTAAACAAGCATCTCAAAGTAAACATGGAGATTATAATGGCCTTTTGTCCTTTCTTTTTCCCTCTTCCTGGCATTCCAGCCTTGCCTCTGTTTTAGGTCTTTAGTATGCTTCTGCAAATAGGGAGAACACTACTGCATGGGATTCCTTTCCCCTCATGTACAGTTCAAGAAAAGATCTTGTAAAGTGATAAAAATTTACTATCCAAATACTTGATGGACTCTATTCCTGCTAGAGTGGCTTTTGGAATGTACTTCTCCATTTATCTAAAACTCCCTATGCAATTTAAAAATGCAGTACAGAAAAAAAAGAACATTCTTCTGAAGGAACAGTGTTCTTAGAAAGCACTTTCTAAGATTGAAAAAGCTTCAGTGTTCATGATGCGCAACAAAGTTATATACTACCCATGTCTACTTATATTCTTTCCAAAACATTAAGCTAAATCAAAATATAGTTACATTTTCTATAGTACAGATAATGCTTCATTTACTCAAGTTTTAACAGCTCTTTATTAGACATCTCAGTGTCTTTTTACAGCTCTCAGATTTAACTCAAATATATTTATAAAATCTTTCAACTCACACAGCTAACTTATGTCAAAGAGACAGCTGAACTTCTCTCAATAAAATCTAAAAATGTAGGGCTCATAGTACAATTTCCCTTTGCCCATTCATACCTATGCCAATATCTGTGCCTGAAACTTTACCCATATTAGTATCTTTAACCCCTTTAGTAGACATACCTACTATACTATTCAAAAGGTAAGGTTTTAAAATTTCAAACTTTCTGTGTAGATACTTCTCTCCTATCCTATTTAATAACCTCTGATCTTTTCATTTTCCTTTATTAAAATGGTAGAAAAAATGGCAGTGTTACATTCTGCCAAAAACTGTAGTGATCCAACTCTTCTTTAAAACTATCCATGTCTAAGTGCTCTGAGCATGCTCACTGGACAAGAAGCTTCACAAATATAGGATATTTTGGCAATTAGTTTTGCTCTAGTTCTTCCAAACTTAACTCTCATCTCTGCCTATCTCCTTATTAACTTCTCATGCTCACAACTAAGAAGTATGATATAAAACTTCAAAGGTATTTTCTTAAGTCCTCCAGTGCTTAGTCTAGAACAGGTTTCTTAGCCTTGATACTATTGACATTTTGGGCCAGATAAGTCTTGGTTGTGTGTGTGTATGTGTGTGTGTGTGTGTGTGTGTGTGTGTGTGGCGGGGGGTGGGGTGGGTGGGTGGTGGTGGTGGTGGTGGTGTTCTGTGCATTGTAGATATTTAGCAGAACCCCTGGCATTTACCACAAGGGGCCAGTAGTGCCCTCCTTCTGCCAGTCAAGACAATCAAAAATATCACCAGACAATGTCAAATATTTCCTGGTAGAACATTTGACCATGAGAATTTCATATCCAGAGTAAAAGTTAGGAAATCTCATGGCCTGAAACTGAGTTGGAGTAGTACCCCATGAAAGCTACGACCAGTGTTTAGGATATTTTGGCAATTAGTTTTGCTCTAGTTCCTCCAAACTTAATTCTCATCTTTTAACTAATGTTAAAAGAACATTAGTCAACACTGGACACAATATCTTGCACAGAAGATGATCAATTCCCCCATCTAGTCTATAATGAGGAATGGTGGCAGAAATCCAGGACTCAAAAAACAGCTGAGATAATAGAGTTTAAATTTGAAACTCTCTGGGTCACAGAGATCCATTGTCAGGTAACAGAAGTGAAAGCAACAAGCATATAGCAGTGTTCTTTTAAGTTACAGGGCAATACAAGCTGCTTGGCATTTTCCTCGCATCCTCTGGACCATCCTTGCATTTGGTGACATGATAAGTCCACTCTTTCTTCCTCAACCATAGAAAAGAAAAAGTCCTCACCTCCTTCCTATACTTTCTTTTAGGCTCTAATTCCCCCAGGTCTTTCTATCTATTCTTTTTCTTACTCTTTGTATATTCTTTATTATTTTAAAAATACTGTTTCCCTGTGTCTTCAAAATATGTTCAAAATAGCCCCTTTTGAGGGAAAAGGAACATAAAAGTCCTCACTTGACCCCATGTCAAACTGTAGATCTCTAAATTCACACTTTATTCATTTCTTCTTGGGAACCCGCTGTAACCCAATCATCCCTGTTATCCTACTGCATCTGTCCCAGGGTCATCAGAGTCCTGAACCTGCCAAAGCTGACGGACACTCTCTGGTCTCCTCTCAACTCCATTTTGTATCATTGAATAGTACTGACCTAGACCTCCCATGTTCATGGATTGGAAAAATAAATATTGTTCATACTAACCAAAGGGATTTACAGATTCAATCCCCATCAAAATACCACTAACTTTTTTTAAACAGAACTAGAAAAAAAATCCTAAAATTCATATGGAAACTCAAAGACCTCAAATAACCAAAGCAATCTTGAGCAAAAAGAAAGCTGAAGGCACCACATTACTTGATTTCAAGACATAATACTGACCCATAAAAACCAAAACAGTATGGTATTGGCATAAAAATAAATGCATGGACCAATGAAACAGAATAAGGACACCAGAAGTAAATCCATGTAAGTAAAGCCAACTAATTCTCAATAAAGGCATCAAAAACATACATTGGAGAAAGGACAGCCTCTTCAATAAATAGTACTGAGAAAAATGAATGTCCATATACAGAAGATTGAAGCTTGGCCCTTTTATCTCACCCCTGTACAAAAGTCAAGTCAAATTGGATTAAAGACCTAAATGTAAAATCTGAAACTACAAAGGGAAAATGCTTCAAGATAATGATTTTCTGGATAGGACCCCCAAGGCATAGGAAACAAAAGCAAAAAATTGATAAATGGGATTATGTCAAACTAAAAAGCTTCTGTACAGCAAAGAAACAATGCACAGCGTTAAGAGACAACCTATAGAACGGGAGAAAATATTCACCAGTTATTCATCTGACAGAGGTTAATATATAAGAATATATAAGGAGCTCAAAAATTCAACAACAAAAAAGTATTCCAATTAAAAATGGACAAATAATCTGAACAAACACTTCTCAAAAGAATAAATATAAATGACTAACAAATATGTGAAAAAAATGGTCAATATCATTAGCCATCAGTGAAATGCAAATCAGAACTGCAATGAGATAACCTTTCACCCTACTCAGAATGGCTATAATAAAAGATAAAACAGCAAATGCTGACTTGCTTTTTAAAATCATATTTCCTGGGTTTGGGGAGCCAGGCTTTTCTGGCCTCTTGTCTCTGCCTTTCCTGTTCAGTGTACATTACTGACCCTTCTTTTTCTTCCAATCCCTTAAACATTGGTGTCACAAGATGACTTCCCCGGTTCCCCTCTTTTCCGTGTCAAGATTTTTATAAAGCAATCTCATCCATGCCTATACTTCTTCTAGACCTGAATAATCTAATATGGATCAGCAAGACAAAAGTGGAAATCGTCCCAGGCTCTTCAAACCTACTTTGTGTAGCTCAGATAATGGTACTGCTGCCCACAAAGGCACTTTGGTGTTTTAGCGCTGCATCATCCTCATCTTCTTTCTTGTTCTCCATCTTCAGTGAACCAGCCTCATACACATCCTGCCTCCTACATAGCTCTAAAACTATTTCTCCATCTACTTTAATGTTCTTACTATCTTCTACTCGATTCACAATTGCTCAGTAACTCTTTCGCCATTTTTAATCAGCTCCTAAAAGTATAGTTCTAAACACAGATGTGATCATGTTATTCTACTGAGAACATGAATAGTTGCATATAATACAGTCCTTCTCAACCTGAGTTCCCTACTCCCCTAAAGCAGACATTATATATAACCAATTGATTTCTCTTTCATGCTTCTGGACTAGTTACATGCTATCACTGGGAAAATTGAGAAAGTAGTTGCTCAAATCTTGTTCTGTTTTATGGTTCAAATAAGGAAACGGGTTGAGAAAGTCTGACAAGGCCTCGTGCTAGCTTTTCATACACAGATGCCTCTAAGCAAACCACACATGCTGTTTCACACCTGTGTGTCTCTGAACATGCTGTTGCCCTGGCCTGGCATTCTCTTCTTGCATCCCTCTATCTGAAGGCTCCCATTCATTCTGGATGCTCAGACAATATTTCCTTTGAGCTTCCTTGGACCTTGCCAAACACATGGCACTCTGTACCCTTAGAGTTTATCTCACAATATCCAGCAGATTTGTTCACATATCTGTGCACTTTATTAGACCATGAGCTCTGCTTTTCCAGCAAAATTCCTGAAATGCGTAGTGAATATAGAAAACTTTGTTGTTGTTGTTGTACTGAGGATTGAATCCAGGGGTTCTTTACCACTCAGCTGAATACTAGTCCTTTTAAATTTTATTTTGCAACAAAGTCTTGCTAAGTTGGTTAGGGCTTTGCTAAATTGCTGAGGCCAGCCTCGAACTTGCACTCCTCCTGTCTCATCTTCCTCAGTTGTTGGGATTACAGGCATGTGCCACCATGCCCAGCTTAAAAAACTTCTTTGAGAGAACTATAATAAATGTTTCTTTCCTCCTTATTTTAAAAACCTGCAATAGTTATTCAATTGTTTCCAAAAAATTAGAAACAATTTAATATCACACTGAAAGTAATCAGAGTTACAAGAAAGCCTTTAATCCATCCCAACTCACCCCACCCCCACTCCTGGGCAATGACTCTCTTTCAAAAGAACAGATGGAGAGAGAAAACCATGACAATTATTCTTAAGATGAGTTACAACAAGATCTATGTCTATTTCCCAGAAGTTAACAAACATGTGGCAAAAAAGGAGGGGGGTGATGACATGTAATATCTGCATAGAACTTGTACAAACTCTCTTTAAAGATCCACTGCTGCTGCTAATCTGCATTCCTGTTAGAAAAAGAAGCAAAGCTCATCCCTGGGGTCCAGACAAGGCAAGAGTTATAATGGGTGCCACACTTAGCTTCAAATAAAGTTATTATAATAAGGGCCAGAACATACCCCATGTTAACATGGATGCCAGTTTTTGGCTGGGGAACACCCTTCCATGCCATACAGGGATCCCCACCAGCATGGGGGTACAGGCCCTTTTCTGCATTGGAACTCTATTTCTGACAGACAACCAGAAACAGTAGGAACAATGCCTACCGTGTTGCTTGGCACAGACTAAGAGACAGAATCAAGGGAATCATAAACTCATTGATTTTCCTTGTCAGAGAACATCTACCTCATTCTTATTAAAAAGAATTGAAGCAAGATCCAACACAAAAATGGGGTATCCCTAATTTTAGCAGGTCTCAAGACCATCACACACTAATTCATTCCTTCTTTAACATTCTGTGGTGCTAAACTAGACTTAGAACCTTTGCATTTGACTCTTTTCTTTTATCCATGTTGATACCACACTGTTATGAACGTCTTCATGTCTTCAACTCGACCTTACTTCACAATTTCCCTACAACCACCACCTCCCAGTTCCTAAGCATCTGTGTGTGAACTGCTGGGAGTCCCACCAAGTGCCTTGCCATCCCTCCAGTCCTCTCTGCATTTGACCAAACCAAGGTTCTCAAAACATCTGTTCAAACTAATTGCACTCTTACTCCTAATAACTTCAGGAAAGATTTTTTTTTTCCTTTTAATATAGTACTTAATTTGGTTACTATGTTTATTGCTTACTGACTCTTCTACCCCTACCTCAAATGTAAGTTCCTCAAGGAAAGCATTCTACCATTTGCTCACTGATATAGCTCAAGCACACAGCAGATACATTAAACATTTGCTGTGAACCTGGAATGCATGCAGTTTCCTCAATTCTATTCTTCCTTTACATCATATAGTCAACCCTGATTTTTTTTCCTCATGTCTTTTACTTGAGTTCTTCTTGTACCAGCCTGTAAAACAGATGATATTAGATGAAGTTTCTCAGGGAAAGGATGTTGGCTAACTACTTTTAGCAATATTTTGATGACATTAAGTACTCTTATGAATAAACTGGTCCTATTTAGGTAATTCATAAAATTTGATATTTAGTATTTTCCCCAAGTTATTGGCCACAGAAGCATTTAACAAATAACAGAGGGTAGAGTGTAATGAGTTTTGCCAGAGTTCAAATATTAAAGAAGAGTCTCCTTTGTTCAAAGCAGTGACAAAGCTTAGTGCTTTAAACTGTGGCTAGTAGGTCTTCGGTGACTAATTCAGTTAACAAATTACTTAAATTTAGGGCCCAATTTGAGCCCAGGCTGTTTTTCAGGGATGTGATCAATTTCATATCTTATTTTTATACTACCTAGTGCTTTAGATGGCTCAGCTAAATTTCAAGTGTAATATACTTCAGCTTAAATATCTTTAAGGCCAATGACTATATCCATTTGAATTAATGGAGTGTTTTAATGGTGATACTGAATTTACTAGTTCCAATTTCAATTAGCAGAGCTTGATCAAACTTTTCCTTACTGCTATTTCCCATGAGAATACAACTGAGTGAGAATAAAATGAATGACAACTTCTAAAGAGTTTATTGGGGTGGTGGTGGTGCACAGGAATTCTTACCAGTGTGAACTGCATGCTTTTACTAATTAACAATAATGCTTTTTTATTGTTGATGGGCATGAAAGTTCATATTTTTGTTAAAGGGCATTTTTAGTGCTTTAAGAAAAAGCAATGTTCACTAGTTTTTGTCTTTTCGGTTAACAACTTTAAATTAAATTCTAAACTTCTTGATAAAGGTCAAGTTTATTAAGTTCTGACCCTAAAGAATGAATATAATGCAGGATTTAACATGATTTATTTGATTGCAATTAGCTAGGTATTCTATGCCTCATGTAACCTTGCTGTGAACTCTTTAGCTTGCTGAGCTGGTACTAGGGTCTGGTGAGTTCTTGTAATGTTGGCAGAATGAGACATTTTAGGGGGATTTGTGGTAAAATTATCAGTCACTTCAAATGAATGTGTGCTTATCATATGGAATTAGTTGCTCTTACCTAATACTGTGATAATGAAAAACAGTATTTTAGGAAAAATTGAGTAGCACATTATTTCATGTCCTTCAGAAAATGATGAGAATATCCTAAATAGGCCATATGTTTGTGATGAAGTTCACTTAAAATTAAGCTAAAATGTAATTTTTGCTAGAACTTTCAAATTATACCTGTATGAAACTTAAGATAATAATTTAGTTTCCTTCCTACCTATTTTATTGCACTTCCTCTATACCATGTATCACATCATGCCCACCCCACCATCCATCCAGATATCTGAGGAAAGAGGATTCATTTGAGGCAGTGAAAAGTTGGTGCCAAGGTTGGGGAGCCTGCATGACCTTCCCAGGAACAGTGAGAGGCCAGTGTGGCTGAAGCCCAGCATGAGGTAGAAATGGTAGAAGTCAAGTCCTAAAAGGATTACTTGAGCTGCTGTACTGAGAATATACTTGGGGAAGGGAGAAGGACAGAAGCAGAATTGGAAGCTATTATAGAAATCCCATGAAGAAATGCTGGTTCCTGGGATTGGTGATGGCAGTGGAAGTGATCACAACTCTATATGTTTTGTATAGATGTAGAGTCAACAGGTTTTCCTGACTGACAGAAAATGGGGTAGGAGAGAAAGCAAAGAGTCAAGAAAGACTTCAAAGTTTTCACCTTGAGCAAGTGGATGAATGATGCTGCTACCACCTGAGATGTTGTTAGAGTCTGTAAACAAGTCAAGATGGCGCCTGGCATTTTGCAGAGGGAGTGGTTTGTGAAGTGGCGCCAGCGAGCCATTAAGTGTGGAGATTCCTTAATGGATGACTGCTGTATCTAGTTTATGTTAATTAAGATAAGCTGTGTGGAATGTATATATACCCCTCGGTCCTACAATAAACGGCTCCCACTCCTGCTGTATCAATCTACACAAGTTAGTTTGCTGCAGTGGGACTGCGGCAAGATGTGGATGATTGAGTGGGAAAAAACAGGAGAAGGGATAAGAAAGAGAGTTCAGATTTGGATGTGTTGAGTGTGAGATGTCAAAAAAAAAATGTTTTCACACCTAAGAACTTTGACTCCATTGTGGGTCAAGTCTGGAATTTTAAGTAACAATGGTCTTCTACCTCCCTTCCTTACACTTCCAAAATGGCCCCACAGCTCCTATATCTGAATTTCCTTTCAAATCAAGCCTCTCTATTTTATGCCCTTCATAACATTCTTGTTTGGGCTCTTACTATCACTTGACACACTAATGGATATCTAATATATATGTAGAGTCTCAACCAGATGTAATTCCTAAAAATTTTTGATAATGGAACATTTCTGTTTAAAACTTTGCATGGGTTTTTCATTCCTTTATAATTAATAGGGCTGGCTTCCATGATTCTACACAGCTTCACTCTCTCTTTTCTTATGCACTAAAAACATGCCATTTTCAGTCACACTTCTTTATCTAGTAAACTCCTGTTTGTTACCCAATGCCCAGCCAAACATCACCACTTCTGAAAAGCATTTCCTGACTCACTTTAGGCAAAAGTGGCCAATTCCCTTCTCTGTGCTTTCAGAATCTATCAGTCATACCTCCACTATATCCTGTGTGATGGTGTATTGTTATTGGCTTGCGGATACAAGGTCCTATAAGGCTCTCAACAGAGACTGCTGTGTCATTTCTGCTTTCCTGCAGTGTCTCATTGAGTGGCAGGTTCATGAAGATTCTCTGCTTACTGAGCTCAATGACGAAATCTGGTGTTGCTCAGAGGTAATGCAGACACCTGTGGTCCCAGACCTTTCACCTTGAGGTGCAACACCTATCATGGTTCAGAATGAAGCTTAGAACATTAGTGACAAAGACATTTAGGACCCTGCAAAGAAAGGGGAACTGCGGGCAGGTCAAGACAGCTTGATGACACAGCAGTCACTATGGTAACTGAATTGTTAGCCATCTCTTTATATTTGAGGTCTTTATATATATATATATATGAGACTATATAGCACGACACAGATAGCATATAGTAATTCAATCAATTACCCAATTAATCTCTTGGAATTAAATGTTCTGTTTTTGCTCTTCTAGCAGATTATAAAACCATAAAAGCAAGGAAACCAATGCCTAGTAGAATATATATACGTGTGTGTGTGTGTGTGTGTGTGTGTGTGTGTGTGTGTATATATATATATATATATTTTATAGCCTGCAGTGAAAAACTCATGAAAGCTGGGTGCAGTGGCACATGCTTGAAATCCCAGTGACTCAGGAAGACAGGGCAGGAGGATCTCAAGTTCTAGGCCAGCCTGAAAATTAGCACAATCATGACTCAAAATAAAAAAAAAAATAAAAAATAAAAAAGTCTGGAGATGTAGCTCAGTGGTAAAGTGCCCCTGGGGGCAAATCCTAATACTCCCCACACACAAGTCAATAAAACTTAGCAAAAATTCACTCATTTCAGTTTGACGGTGTACCCTTCATCCTGTAACATAAGTACCAAGATTGTAAGAGAAGACAGTAAAAAAAGAATAAGGTCACACCTTTAGAAAACAATTTATTAAATAACACTTGACATCACTCCTCAAAAATTATAAATATAATCATCACATCTTTAATTTTCTATGAGTCCATGTCAAGTATTTGTCTCCAGTCCTCCCTCTCTTCATTTTAGTTGCCTCATTTTTCTTTTCTGTATTACATATTCCATTTTGACAGTTAGCTCTCCATCTTTTTGTTGGGATAGAAAATTTTATCTTAAGGAGTTTACTATAATTGCTTTCATTTTTCTCTCTTCCTTCCTTCTCATTTCTCATCATTGACTTTATTCTCATCTTACATATTAAAACATTTTTACTAATTTTAACCATCTCTTCCTACTCCTCATCTGTAAGCAATCAGTTAAAATCTTTGCATTCATGATTAATATAAGGTTTTTCTCTGGTAAATTTTCTTAAACATAAGG
This sequence comes from Callospermophilus lateralis, assembly GCF_048772815.1. NCBI lineage: Eukaryota > Metazoa > Chordata > Mammalia > Rodentia > Sciuridae > Callospermophilus > Callospermophilus lateralis. The sequence continues at coordinate 78,133,664 of NC_135310.1, read as the reverse complement.
ATAAAAGGGAATATCACAAATTGAGAGTTTTCCTAATGATTATGATCATGAAAGCAATAACTTGAGTATCTGAAAAATTTTCAAGGAGTACTTCCTAATGTTACTAAGATGAATAATCTATTGAGGAATGAATAATAACATGATACAGACAAATGTAACATTTTTTGAAGTATCTCTCCTTTAGCACAAGTTTTTAATTGACCTATAATATACTTATCCTTCTTTTACTATATATCTCAAAAGAGACAAGAACATATTTTGAGATCTCAAAATTAGTTAGGAAGCACTTGTTGAAAGAAGGTTTGTAGGTCTAAGAAAACATAAACTGTAGCTCAGTTACACATTAATAATAAAATACTCAATTCTCTGCTCAAGCAATAGATCCACTGAACAAGTGTTTTGTTTAGTTGATTATATCCATACTGACTGACATACCTTCAGGGAAAGAGAAGGCCACCTGAAATAAATACTTTGCGTTTTCATAGGAGTAAGTTTTGAAACAGTAACAGTGAATCTGTAGCTTGAGAGACTGAGTAAGTTTTATAATAGACAATTTCTGCATCTCATTCTCTAACACCCTTCAGTTTTACCTCTTCTGCCATGCACATATAAGAAAAATGAGACAGGGTGATTCTGCAATTTGTATTTGGGGTAAAAATGGAAGTGCATAACTCACTTGAATCAAATGTATGAAAGATGAAAAAAATAAAAAAAAAGAAAAGTTAAAAAAAATCCACAGAGGTAGATTTAATCTTCTTTTTTGGAGGAATAAGATAATTTAAACCTCTGTTTTTTTATTCAGAATAAATATTTTATCAGATATAAAAAAAGAAAAATGAGATAGGAAGGGTTTGTTTGATTTCCATATTAACTAGCAGTCTGGAAATAATTATTAAGTTATTATGGGAAAGGCATTAATAATTCTAAGAACTTTCATGTAACATAAAATATATTATTTAAACTATAATATAACATCATTTAAAATAAGATAATTAAGATCTGATAGATACAATGAGTCATGCTATGATGTAGAAATTGCTAACATTTAATTTCTCATGCATTTCAACTCTAATGCTCTACTATGAAAATTAATTTTTGTGCTTTTAAAATTAAAACTTCAAATAAAAAATAGTACTCTCAAGTCAAGGCAGATGTTTGCTATTTTCACACTTTTAAATAGAGGCTGGGTAAGTATAGCAGTTTTAAGAAATAAATAACAAATGAACGCACAAAAATGTTTAAAAATAAAAGAACTCATAATAATGACCTATTTGGCCTCCCTAAAGTTATTTTGTACCTGACAGCTTATTAAATGTTATGTTTTTAAACCACAGCTATACTTAGTTTAACTAGTTTAGTTAACTCTAAGGACTAAATTTTTACATGCAAAATTTAAAATGATTCAGTTATGTACTAACAGTTTTCCTTCCTTCCTTCCTTCCTTCCTTCCTTCCTTCTTTCCTTCCTTCAGGTGGGGGTATACCAGAGATCAAACCCGGGGGCACTTAACCACTGAGCCACCCCAGCCCTATTTTGTATTTTATTTAGAGACAGGGTCTTGCTAAGTTGCTGAGGTCCTTGCTAAGTTGCTGACGCTGGCTTTGAACTGTGGATTCTCCCGCCTCAGCCTGCTGGGATTACAGCATGCACCACCACGCCCAGCTGAATATCATGATTATGCTCAATGTTATTTATTGACTCAATTTTGTTATATCGTCCTATTCAGTTTTGTTTGCCTTTCCATTAATACTAAAAATTGTCAAAGGGCTTTGGATATATTTGAAAAGTACATACAATGTAAATACTGAGATTCATTTCAAATATTGATCATCATAATTAACTTCACTATTAGGCCAATTTTTTTCAAGTATTTTATGAATTTTTCTCAACAGCAATGTACGAGTACTTAATGAAAAACTATATTTAGTGTCTTCTCTATTTCCATTTATGTCTTCAATTATAACCTAACAGCAGAATAAAATGCTAACCATGAAGAATCCAATTTCAGTAATAAAATCATTTCATGTATTTTAGCCTTTTTTTCTATGTGTTTTAAACATTTCAGTGTGCAAACATCACTGTTTTTCTTAAAGAACCAATAACTCTCTTTTACTAAAAGCCTATTTGAAAGTTTAAAATTAAAAAAAATCAAGTCTAAAACAATACCATCAAGTCTCAGCACTCTAAAATAATAAAGGCAAACCATAATAGATATTCCAAAGTCAATTGTGTTTTAGGAGATAATTTTAATCAAATATATATTATGCTTTGTTTTTACAATTAGTACTAACATTTGTTAATGAACAAAACCAAAATTATGAAACTATAATGAAGTACAATTAGTACTAACATTTGTTAATGAACAAAACCAAAATTATGAAACTATATCTTCTAGTAATAAACCATTTATCAGCAGATGCCAAAGGTAAGCATACAGCAGCTCAGACTGAGCTCTTTCTGCATGTTTATTGCTGAATACAATACTTGAAAGATACCTAGGAAAATAACTGTTGGGTTTCAAAACACTTTTTCCTCTAATAATAATAATAATTTGTAGAGTAATTTGGGGTTGAAGTTTGTTGTTTTTGTTTTTAGCAAATATATTCATTTAATTGTTACCATAACCCCATGATACCTTAGAAAAGAGGAGATTGAGTTTCAAAGAAATTAAATTCATTTGGCCAAGATCTCAGCTAGAAAGCAACAACAGCCTAGAATTAAACTAGGGCCTCTGATGGTAAACCAGTACTTTCTGCTATACTCCCACCACCTCTCAAGGTGTTTAATTAGCAAGATTTGTAAAATTAACGTTTTAATAGCAAATCTTCCAAAGACATACCTGATGAGGGTGAGACAGGCTCAGGAACAGTCACTGGCTCCTACTCCCCCATTAGCTAGAGATGGGTCTTCACAGGGTAAAACTCATGTAGCTCATTAGCTAATAAATTGTTTTGAGATATCACCCATTTTTCCCTCGGGAAAACAATCATATAGTGTTTTACCTCTTTTGGTTTTTGTTTTATAGTATTCCTACTCGTGATACTAGAGACAGATGAGCAAAAGCATGATGCAAAGGTGAAAACACACATGAGCCTTGCAAGAGGAACCCTGAGGAAATCTCAACTCTTTCCCTCTTAGTGGTGGGCTTTGGATGAGCTTCTGGTTCTGCTGGTCTTATTTTCCTCTTATGTAAACTGGGGACAGGAGAATTCACCTCACAGTGCTCATAGCAATCTCTCTGTCCGTGCCATATATTAACCACATATTAATATAGCTATTAACCATATTAATATCACCATATATAAATATGGTCATGTGCATGGCACATATTAGCCCCTCCATTATCCCCCCCTTGATTTTTTTCTTCACTTAAATCTTATGGAAAAACGGAGATTGCTAATATATTCTACCTAAGCCAAGTGAATCAAGAGTGATATTAAAATTGAAAAGAAACCATATTTATGCAGGTGCTCAGAAGCAATCCAAAGAAAAGTTCTTGGGTACTAAAATTCAAATATGCTTTGCATTTTTCATATTTTAAGGTGATTGAGTAATAATGGACTTGATGCTTGGAGAAAGTTTAAAATTTTTAAGGCAATTGAGTAATATCAGCAGAGAGAGAAACAATTCCTTCCAGGGCCTAGACACATAAATCACTAAATTACTAGTTCATAAGACAAAGTCACTGGCAGATGAATACTGGCTTGGAACTGTGCATGCTGAATGTCAGTTCTGGGCATCTATGTGAATCCAGTGAGCAGCTGTCTCAATATCTAGGATGAGGAAATTGCTTAGACTAGAGATAGCAAATTTGTTTCATCTTGTGTCAACTACAATGTATGGTGGAAATACAAAGCACTGTGCGTGTATGAAATCTAAGGCAAAATCAAAGCTTTGCAGTAAAGATCACTCTGCAAAGTCTACTATAGATGAAGGAATATGTAGTAAATCTATTGGCTTGCCATTAATTATCCATTTTCAGAATTATCTGGAATCCTTGAAAAAAATTAATAGTTGCTAGTTTATTACAAGATCTTAGTGACCACACTACCATAGCAGTGAAATCTCCATAAATTCAGTGACATAAAGAAAGTAATTTAAAGATAGAGGCGACAAATAATAACCCAATTTTTCCCTATGAGCATGGTAGAGTCAATGTTATGTATTCACAACCCATTTCCTTCTCCTGAACTCACTTTATCCCCCAGCTTCTTCTATATTTCGGTGAGACCATTAACTGAGTTCCTGCCAACGGAATATAAGTAGAAATTATGTCTAGATCTGGTTTTATTCCCTGCAACATGTTCCTTTCTGTATTCCTCCCCCTTCAGTCAGATGCACAGACTCCAGTGAAGGAAGCTCAAGCCCCAGGTAGGAGACAACCCAGATGGAAGGAGTGGAAGGAACCAACCACACAGAGCAGGCAGTGATAGGAACAAGAAATAAACCTGTATCAGGTCACTAGCCCTTGGGATTCTCAATGACATAGCTCTGGTTGGAACTGAAAGTCATAGTATCATGCCACATACATGGATAAATCATGACCTGGGTTAAGGAGATAAAAATGATTCCCTATGATTTTGTGAAACTCTAGGAATAGGAATAGAGTCAATTTCTCTCAGCGAGGTTGTAATGATGTGAGCCTGGGAACTTAATATGTTTCCAGACTCTCTGAGAAAGTTAGTCCACAAGAATGAAGAAGTGCTTCACAACTATTATGTGAAATAGAAATATGAGGTGAGGGAAGAACCAGAGAAGTTCAGTTTCATCCCTGCCTCTTCTTCATATTGGTTTCCAGAGCCGAATTCTTTCTCTTTCCTCCCAAACTAGTTTGATCTATATTCTTGTAACATGCAAAGAAAAGTTATTATTAATATGGAAATAAAATAGAAAGCAAAAGTCATAGACAACATTTTTGCATATATTCTTCCAAAATATACATTATTTTGGGATATATATATATACTTAAAAAATGAAAAACAGATCTTTGTAAACTCCTTTCCATGCCAAAATACTTAAAACTTCATTTTTCAAGGTTGTCTAGTATAATATGGTTTGGAGACACCATCATTTTAAAATAAAGTATTTAGGTATATTTAATTTTCTCTCTCTGTGAGCACACACACACACACATATATACACACACACAAATGTATACACAACACCCTTGAATGCATAATTTTCTCCATTTTTTCTGAGATGCATTTGTAGAAGACAAATTATTGGATCAAAGAATTTTCAAGGGTTTTGAGTGATGTTGACAACCCACCCTCCTGCATATTTATGCACATTTATACTCCCTCTAATTGATTACCCAACTCATCCTCCTTTTCTAGCTGAGAAATTAATGCTGAAGAAACACTTCTTAATTCACATTACCACTCCGTGAAAGGATTAGTACAATCTACAATAAGGACCAAAGTAAAATCTCTAATCCACTGTGTGTGTGTGCACACATGTACATGCATATATATGTGTATCGATGTCACTAGAGCAGTTCAATTCAATGCAAAAGTTTAGGTAAAAATCAAGCTACTCCTTTGGAACCATGGTGAGAATTATTGTGGAAAAAAAGAACAAGTAGAGAATCACAAAACAGTGAAGAGTTGCAGGAGTTAAACAGTTGGTTCAACTCACTAATGCAGCCTCAAATTAGCCTCATGTGGAACCTGCCATTCATGTTCATGTAAGAGTAATCCAAACCAGAATATTTTATGTTAAAATAGTTAATGAAGAGACCAGAAAATCATGAACACACTGCAACCTAAATGGGGTAAGGGGAAAAAACAACAGAGCAAAACTACATGTAATAGTATAATTGTATTACCTTGCTAGAACTGGAAGGGCTATGAGCTCCACACTACACATTAACACTAACCTGGTTAATAATGAGATTATGATAAAATCTTGTGGCATATATGTAGCAGTTAGAACTAGGCGAGCAACACAATGACACATTAACCCTTGCCAAGATGAGTAGTAAGAATTAATCATTATTAACACATACAGATTGTGTGACTTTGCCTCTTTGGAGACTCAACTTCTTTATTTGTAAAAATTAAGTGGCTGGACAATGTTGAGAGCCAACCTCAAAGGCCCTCCAGATCAAGGTCCATCCACAGCTGAAGTGCCATTGCTTAATATTCTCTGCCTCCCTAACCTCAGTCTTCCAGCCAACTTCAACTTCTTTAATCCTAAAATGAGCCTTGCTTTCTATGAGCCTTTCCTTGACAGAACCTGCAGCAGCCCTTGCTCATAGCTCACTGATATGTGTACTATTTGTCTTTCAAGACTTCCTATGCAACCCACCTCCACTGTGGTCACCTCCCCTGTTAAAACTGAATTCTTTTTTAATCATTTGCAATTATTTCTTTCATTTTCTATTTCCCCTACAAAGCCGCAAGCTCTCTGATACCAAGGGCTGTATGTATCTTGTTCACCATGGTATCCTTGCCTCCTGGAACAATTCCTGCACTTGGGAAATATCCAAATATTTGCTAAATGAATAAATAATGAGATTATTCTAAGCGAGCTACTGAAAACCTCAACACGAAAAATAATTTCTAATTTCTCCAAATGCAGCATTAAAACAAAATTAAACATGTCCAACATTTATTGCTCTCTTTACAAAGACAAAACAACCCTAAGTTTTAGGTGCTTGTTCCCTCCTTTTCTCATGCTTTTCTAAATCCAAGTTGTTGCTCTTGTTTTTTTGCCTTTTTTTTTTTTTTTTTTTTTTTTTTGGTAATGCTGGAGATGGAACTCAGGGCTTCATGCATACATGCTAGGCAAGCTCTCTACTACTAAACCACATCGCCAGCCTTATCTCTCAACTTGTTAATGGCAATACTATCATATTAGTGAAAAATATCACTAAATAGTGAATAATCTCAGTGGAATGTAAATTTAGAGTTTGTAATCACTTCTGAAATTGTTTTCTCTTGTAACCATCCTCACCATGATGTATATGCTTACGAATTAAAAAGTGAATATTGAAAAACAATGCTACCCAACCTTAACCAACTAAAAACAAACTGAAAAAAAATGGATACACACATATCCACACACAACATGCTGGCAACGGATTTTCTCTAATATTAATACCTAATCATTTCAATATCTAATTATTGATGAAGTACACAGAGAAGTACACATATGCACTAAATCCACAACTAAAATACTGTAGATATACTTGTTAAATATCTAATATTTTTTCCAATTTACTAATTTGCTCATTGTTCTAGCTTTTCAAATCAAGGTTATAATTTCCCCCCATTTTTTATCATATCACAAGAATGCAAATGTTGAGTAGCCATCAAGAAATATGGATTAACTACATACAGTGAGCAATTTAATGGTTCTATTTCTTTGTTTTTCTCCAATATTCCACTTCTATTGCTTTTATGGTCTTTTGAGAGAATGTATCGAATTTATCTCCTTGCTCTTCTGAGAGTGATAAAAGTAAAATCTTTAAATAGAAAGTCTGTGAGGAAAGAAAGGTCTAACATGTAGGAAATATGAAGTATGTAATAAAAAAATCATTCAACAAATATTCCTCCAAACCTGCTATTGCTCCATTAGTTATTAAGAATAAGGTGGCCCAAAATAAACTTCAGACCAGAGAAAGGAAAAACCACGAAACAGAATCCCACTCTGGCTCTGTGAATGATATGAGAGGGATATATGCTCTGCACAGTGGCCATCTAAGCTCTGAGAAGGAAGGACTAAAGCTAGGTTTTAGATATGAAACTTAAAATAATTAAAATACAGAAAAAAACATTTGCAAAGACCCCCCCCCCAAATAATACACAGTTTAGAAAATTTGATGAATTATAAAGTGCTTAAGAATGAACTACAGGGTGTGTGTGTGTGTGTGTGTGTGTGTGTGTGTGGACAAGAACAAAAGACAGGAAGTCAGGGTGATTCCATTTCTAGCACACAAGTGGGCATTTGTCAAGGATAAAAACCACCCAATAATCTAGATAAATATTGCAGGCATCTTTCCATCCATTTAGTTGAACTCACAAGAAAATGAAAGCTATCTGCAGGACTGAAAAAGAAAGAGGTTTTGGAAAACTACAAAGTAGAGGAATATGGAAGAGAAACACTGCCCTAAAGGCAGTTGTTAATCTGAGTGGCCTAGAGGCTTGGATTTTGATGTCCCTCATGGCAAACAGGAGACAAGGCCTTTAGGATTAACTACTATGACCAGCTGGAGCTAAGATCCTTCACATAAAGCTGTGATTTTTCCCTGGGTTATATCCTTAGTAAAATTAGAAAGGCAAGCAAACAAACAACAAACATTAAAATAATACCTTTTAGCAAAGGGAGTCAACAGGAAAACATGCTCCACTAAGTGTACACTCTGGCTAGATGAGGAGGGAGCTCTCTGGGGCATCAGTAACCACAGCTTTCCCCTTGCCCAAGTTTGTGATTTGAATTGACATTACAGATCCATTCTATAATATCTAGCATCCTTAGAGCCATATATGTTTCACAATTCATGATTTTTTAGATTCAACAAAGGTATTATGGTAGATACACAATGTTAGCATCCCAGTAAAATTTGCACATTGCACCATAATATGACAATATTTCTGTAGCTCAACATATGAACCTTTATGATAACTGGTATAAATATTATATCTGGTCTACTTTTGCTACCAAATTATTTACAAAAAGAATTTTGGTTTTCTGAGCTTTTATGATTTTCAAATTATAGATAAGGATTTTGGACCTGAACCTGAACTAAGTGGAAAAACTCTTAAGAGTGGAAATCAACTGCAGGTCCTCCTGCTAGAGCAAATACAAATTCTAAGTGACCCTAGGCTTTCCAGGATTCTCACTGATGAAATCCTAGCCAAATGACCTCCGAGTCTAAAATTACAAAAATATAGGAGGAATCATCATGATCAAGGGTCAGACACAAATAACTATAGAAACAGAACTACATGTCTATGAGACACAGAATATAAAATTGGTTTTGTTAAAAATGGTCAAGAAATAAGACAGGAACTTCAAAATGTGAGCAAGAACATTCAAATAATGGGCAAATTCAAAGAATTTCAAAATTTAAAAATCTAAATAAATTAATTAAAAATTAAGGACATACAAAAATGGAGGAAACACTAGCTAAAGAGAGAATTAGTAATCTAGAAGATTAATAACCTGAAAAAATATACAGAATACAAAATAAAGCATTGGAACTTATAAAAGGTATATTTAGAGATATAAAAAATAAGTTTTACATATATTTAATTGTTTTTGAAGGACACTTAAAGAAAGAGAGTAGGTATAGACAACAATCAATGATAATTGAAGGGTAGAGAATTTTCAAGAACCGATGAAAGACATTAACTCTCAGATTCAGGAAATACAAATTCTAAAAAGAATAAACAAAAGGAAAGGCACTTTTAGACACATATATACAAAGAAGGACAAGACAAACAGAAACATTTAGAAGCAGCCATATAAACAAAGGGATTACCTAAAGTCAGGTAGACTGATCAATTAATTCTTTAAAAAAATTTTTTAGTTGGTAGATGTATTCAGTACCTTTATTTTGTTAATCTGTTTATATGTGGTGCTAAGGGTTGAACCCAGTGCCTCATACATGCTAGGCAAGCTCTCTACCACTGAGCCACAATCCCAGCCCCTGACTGATTAATTCTTAAGAGCAACCATGGAAGCCAAATGAGTGAAATATTATATTCAAAGAGAAAATAACTAGAATTGTATATCCAGGTACATTATCCTTCAAAATCACGAATAAAAGTTTTTAAGACCAAAACTGTTTACCAGTAAGGGGCCTCACCGAAGAAGCCCCAGAAAGATGTAACTCAAGAAAATCTAGACATAGGAAGGAATGGTAAGTTCAGTTACAAGGTGGATGTACATAAATAAAGATGTGCCTCTATCAAATAATAATAGCTAGCCTTAGAGGTTAATACAATGGTGACACTAAAACACAGGACAGTAATAGCACATAAACCAGAAGTGGATAATTAAGTTTCTAAACTTTTTTGGAAAGGGGAAAGAAATTACTTTAAATTATGCATATTAAATTCTCAAGGATAATCACTAAAAGCATGGAAATAGTATATAGCTTCCAGGAAAGAGGAAAGTTGGAATTAAAGTAAAAATTGACATAATTAAAGGGAAAGGGCAAAAGCAAGCATGGATAAGAAGGAGCCAAAGTACTAAGGATATGTGTGTAATTGTCACAGTGGCAGTAGTAGAGGTAAGGGTACTAGTGGCAGCAACAGTAGAAATAGTGTCAGTTGTACTAGAAATGGTTAACAGTAGTAGCAGTGGTAATAACTGATTACTGCAGATTTGTGCATCAAGCTCTGGGGTAGACATTTTATGTGCATTATCCCTCTTATTCCTCACCAAAAGTGAGAGAGGTACTACTATTAATTTTCATTACAGATAAGGTTTATTACTTATGTAAACTAAGGCTGAAGTGAGCTAAAGAAGATTTCAGAGAATTTTTAAAATAATTGATCATGAACTGGATTTGAGAGAAAACTCCCAGGTCGGTGGTTTGGTCATTTGACTAGGCAATGAATGACTACCCAACAGCAATTCTAATATTTCAAGCATAAATTAAGCTAATCGAAAATGGGGAATAGCCAAAGAGGTGTAGAAGCTGTGTGTATGTCTTCTTTGAAACAGAGAGATCAGTTTGAAGAAGTTTGGTTGTGGAATTAAAAAAAAAAAAAAGAATAGGGGATGACATGTTGTTTGCTGGAAGAGGTCACAGAGACCAGAGACACTTGTGTGTGGGTGGTTTTGCTTGCTTACTTTAAATGAAGGTACTTGAAAATGCTTATGAGACAAAGAATGGGGGAGGAGGTAAAGATATAGACAACAGAGAATTATTCATGTAGAAAAGAAGAGTTATAATTTAAAATAAAAGTGCTAACCCTGGGAGAAAAATCAAATGAAAACCAGAACTACACAAGGCGGGCAAAGATCTAACTTTAACTTCTCTCTCTCCTGAGTAGCCAGGAATAACACATCAAAAAATCCCTTAGAATACATCAGAATCTCCTTAAAGATGTCTAACAGAGAAATTTTCTGTATGCAATGGAGGGGGAGAGGATTTTCACACACCTGGGACAAGTGAAGAGAAAGTAAAACATCTAAAGAAAGACTCTGGGCTTCAAGGTACAACCCTCTCTCGGGTTTGTGCTTTCACCTAACTGTCCTGAGGGAGAGACTATAATTTCTTTTTATTAGTGCATTATAGTTATATGTAATATTGGGGTTCATTTTTGACATAATTACACAAGCACTGAATATAATTTGCTCCACTTCATACACTACTACTTCCACTTCCCTCTCTTCCTCCCTTCCCCTGGTTCCCTTTCCTCTACTCCACTGATCATATATATATATATATATATATATATATATATATATATATATATATATTTTTTTTTTTTTTTTTTTTTTTCAAATAGTGCTTAGTAGATAAACAGGAACATGAAATTCACTATGGAATATGTGTACATGGGATAGTTTTCTTACAGGTCATAAAGTAATTTACACTAGGATATCTCATTCAACTGTTCTTTACAAAAAAAGAAAAAAGAGAGCAACTGCCAAATATGCCTTAAAAATTTTTCCCTTCAAAAGCAAACAATACATTTCTTTAAAAAGTCAAAGAAATTTACAAAAAAAGAAACTGAACAATGAATAGTTTAATGGCAATAAATGTGTCTTTTAAAATGATTTAAATGTAGTGTGATTACATTTGAAGGCACTCCCTGTAGAGTCTGGCTCAGGCACTGAGTCACCAAAACACAGCTCTCTAAGGAAAGCATACTCAGCCCTGGAGGAATAGGGTCATGTGTCTCTTCTGACCTTCTTTACCAAGTTATTGAAACCAAGATAAAGTCAGAACACCACTCTATCCCAGCATCAATCAACTCAAGGGATGAGGTACGTTTTTAAAAGGATATTTATAAAAAAATAAGAAAAGCTCTATAGTAACCAAATGCACAGATGAAAGAACAAATAAGTATTCAGAAGCCATTTTATTAAACATTAAAACTAATGTGCCAATATACTAAACTCTAGATGTTAATCTAAAATACTGCAAGTTAATATTGAAAATAAGATATGAATTTGCTAACTGCATAATTATACACACATACACACTCACCATTTTTCCATATACACATCTGCTTTAAATCACTAAAGCAACATCTGAAAAATCAGTTTTTTGAGGGCTGGGTGGAATTTAGTGGTAGAGTGCACATGCTTAGCATACACAAGGCTATGGGTACAAGTCCCAATAATCAAAAAAAAAAATAAACAAAATAAAAAACAGTTTGAATTATTAATTTTCTACTGGTTTTAAGAAAATATCTATGAATCATATTGATCACAAAATGGGGAAAGCAGTGAGACTGACATAAATATATTTAACTTTATATAGCAAAAAAGATTCTTCTGAAGAGAAGAAAATAAAAACATCCATAAAAAAATCTTTACTTTCTTAATAGGCACCTGTTTAACATTTTTGTTTGTCTGCTTGTTTGTTTTGGTGTGGGGGATTGAAGCCAAGGGTGATTTACCACTGAGTTACATCCTCCGTCCTTTTTCTGTTTTATTTTGAGACCAGATTTTTGCATCAAAATTACTGAAGCTGGTCTCAAATTTGCCATCCTCCTGCCTCAGCCTCCCGAGTCACTGGGATTACAGTTGCACCACTGGGCCCAGCCACCCTGTTTAACTATTTTTAAGTCATCTTTAAAGTGTGCTTCCTTTTATTACCTAGGACTCTTTGCTACTCTTTCACTTTCCCTTCTCCTACCAACCTCTGAATCTCACATGATTTCTTTTCTTCCCTCTTGCAATGCTGAGCATCATCGTCCAAGAATATCACAGAATCACACAGACTGGATTCCTTATGGATTTGTAATATAAATGGTAACCAGATTAAGTGAAGTATATTTTCCCCCTCTCTCTCTTTTAATCCAGAGACCAGGATGAGTGAGCATAAGAGTAAGATTTATTCAAGTGTGCATAGAAACAGAACACCTGCAGGGCAAGAGGAGAACCAACAGGGTTTTCTCTTCCATCTCTTCTTCTCCTTTTTAATACATTGTCCATTTTAAACCTGGCTTACATCTATTTGAGTACATAAAGGCTTTATAATTAATGAGGTGCATTTATACAACAGATCACTAATACTGCTTCTCTTGGTAATTTCACTTTTTTGTATTTTCCTTGTAAAATGTTATAACTGTTATTTGTTGCTTCTATCCTCACCTGAGTTAATTTGAGATAAGAAGCCATCACCTACAGGACAGATAGGATATAATGCTAATTTCAGTAAACAAAAGGGGTTACTATAGATGGTAGACATTAAAGAACAACACATTGCTTCCATCTCTCTTGACTGCCTAAAAAATAATATAGTCTGTTCTAAACCATCTCTATAATTAGTCTGGGTTTTCTGACGAAATCTAGAAGGAACAGAGTGTGTCCAGGTAGAAGAAAGTAAGAGGATGTGATTAGACAATATCAAACAGTTACATGAGAACAACTGAAATCAAAGTAAAATAGATTTACAGGAAGTTAGTGCACTTCTCATATTGAAAGTTATCCTAGTGTTCAGTAAGTTTTATACATTGTTTTACTTAATTTTATTTAATAAGCCTTACTTACTTTTTTGATCTTTCAGCACCCAAAAGCCCTATTATCCCCAATATAAACATATGGTATCTACTAAATTAGTTTGCAAATGTATTTCTGTGAATCAAAATATATTTTTCACGTACTAGGCAAGTTTATGTAAGGCAAATTAGTTTTAATGTTTAAGTTTTCATATTTTGCTATCAAAATTTCTTTTTTACAGATATTTTATGAATAAAATTGAAGTAGTAGGAACCCATATTGCCTTGAATCAAAAATGTTTGCATCTTTTTCATCTTCACCAGATACTCTTATAAGAAACATAATTTTATTTTTTCTTAATTTGGGAGGAAAAGAATCGTTGGTAAAATTCTAGAACCTGAAACATGAGATTTGGAACTCATATCCCACTTGATTTTTATGTGAGATAAATATATCATTTATGTATTAGGAAGCTTGATATGAGAAAAAATATGATTATTGATAACCAAATTGACTTTTTATTAGGTCTGATTTGATGTTAATAGTGATGTATAAGTTTGTATTTTTATGATTTTAAATAGGGTACTTTAACAATGTAACATATACAGGAATCAATTGCAAGCACTATTAAATGAAATGAATCTTATGCCAGGGTTGCCAACTTTCCAAATTTCCCTCTGCAGGTGTTACTTTGGGCTAATTCTGTTTGTTTGTTTAACCTTAGAACAGTACTTGGGTAGGTCCTGGATAGTCTAGTATCTTTTTACTTTATTATTTACTGGAACTATCCTTTAGATCATCAACCACAAACCAGAGCAGGAAAACCCACTGAGATGGAAAAGAGCTATAACCAAGAAGGTGAATATATGGTGAGACCTGGATGTTTAACGTGCTATCAAAGATGCACAACAAATTACAAGGAAAAAAAGTGAGACTGTACATATGGTCCCAGAAAAACTAATATCAAACTAATATTGGTTAGGTCTTTAGTTTTCCTGTGCAAAGGGCAACATTATTATAGCACTATAAAGTCTGGAATGAAGATTTTGTGTAATCCCAAAGTACCATAAATATATAATCTTTATGTAGATCACTAAAGTTTATCATTTAAATTTAATATATAACTGCTGACTATGGTGATGGTTTCATGAATCTTTTTTACCTTCAAAAAACATACTGTTACTGAAAAAAAGAGAAAAAATGTGAGACTATATAGAGTATATGTATGGAGTGTCATTTTATCTCTACCTCTTCATCATAAACAATTCTACCCCAAGATGTTCACCATTTCTTTGAACATATAAATCATATGCCATTTAAGCATCATTTTATAAATCACGTAATTTATCCCAGTAATTTTCTTGGACTTTCAACCTAAAGTGAAAAAGATTATCTTTTACACCAGTCCTTTAACTAATATTAAGTACACACTTCACAAAGATTCTGAGCCTAACAAATCAAATCACTTAAAAAAATTACAGAACCATTTCTGTATTCTTATAATCTCCCAATCCAAATGTATATACAAATCAAACTAAAATGTATATACAAATCAAACTAATAATAACATAAATTATTACTATTTACATCAAACCAAACTTAAAGGAAAGTCAACTTGGTGATCAAATTTTTCTTATATTAAACTTCTATCCCACATCAAATCCCCAAATTCTATTATTTTGTGCCATTTTCCTCCCAACCACTACTTAATATTTTCAAAACTAAAACACCAAGAACTACTTAAGAATGCGTCAGTAACTACAGACAAAATTTACTTATGCATTTACATGTTTTACATGTGTTCACATGTATGATTCACTTTTATAACTGGTATGTTACCTAAAACCTGTGCACAAATTACCGAGGTAGTCTACTGCTTTGTCAAGGAACTTCACAAGAAATTCTGAGCAAAGGTGTCCTCTTAAAATGCATACAGAACAACAATATGTACATATATTTAGGTTTCCCATATCATCCCTTTTGAGAATAGGATATATTAGTGGCATGATACCCATTCTTCCAAATTTCACCCACAGGATGGTTTTAAATGGAAGATGATTTACTTTATGATTTATTGGAAATGTGAAACATTAAAAAGAAAAAACGCCAACCAATAGTCTTTTAGTGCTTGTTTTTCCTTCATTTCTGTAAGTGACAGAATTAAAAATTTTCATGCACAGAGACTGTAATACATGTGTGGGTTGTGATGCTCAATTTTACAGAGTCATGCAAAGGGGATAGGTGTTCTGAAGATTAGACCAGTTAGGCTAATATGGTACCTTTTCTTCCTTCTCAATGGAGAATACTACTAAATAAACTAGAGATGGCAGTTAAATGCAGTAGCTAAAAGTCATAGAAGTTGATCACCCTAACTGGACTTAATCGGTGACAGACTGATAATGTAAAGCTCAGTGGTAGGCATATAGTAACTGCTCAATAAATGTTTAGCTAGTATGATTAATCATATTAATTATTCAATACCAATGCCTATTTCAGCCACTTTCTTTTAACATGGAATCTTCCTCCTATTTTCTATATCTTTGAAACTTCCCTTACTAATATGTGCTGAAGGTACTGGGAAAACATCCTATTTTCAAAAACTTTAACTTTTCCAGGCCTAACAGACAAATGTGACTACATTTTTTATTTTAAAAAGTCAGTCTTTATCTGAATAATGTCTTAATAAAATGCTCAAACCAGTGAATGTTGTCTGAAACGTACTAATCTATCATCTTTATGATAGATCAGTATCTTGCAAATCCATAACCTCTATTTTTTTATTATGAGAATTTTCTAGATGACATACACCAATAAGACATGAGTCATCCTTTCAGAGTTGGGGAAACTGATGGAAAAAATGGCTAAATGATTCAGCATGCTGCAACAAAATGAGCTGGTCATAAATTTATAATTCTCACTTCTGTAAGGTGCCCTGGCCCTGGTGGCCTCTCTCTTATCCTGTACTTCGTGTATAACATGTGATATTGTAATCAATAAGTTTTGTTAAACATTCTCTTAGGAAAGGAGTAATGGTGTTCTCCTTTCAGAACTGCTTCTAGAAAAAAAAAAATTCCAATACTATGAGACAACAGGTTCTATAGGCTGGACAAGTCTTACAATGTCCAGTTTTAAGTCTCCTCAAGCTTTGCTTCTGCAGATGAAAGGGCTAGAGTCAGTTCTAACACTGATGCCATTCTCTCAGCTGCAGGAGAGAAGCAGTGGGGGATGGTCTGAAGCAAAAGAAAACTAGCAAATGGGCAAAGGAAGCCAGATGGAGAAATGGGCATGCTATACCTGGGTGTCTTATGCCAACACTAATCTTTATCAACAAACATCTAATAGAACAGAAGATTCTAAGCAGGTCAAAAAGACTGAACAGAAACTGTAAAATACATTCTGATGTAGCCTTACTTAGGAGGAGCCTCACTACCAAAGTAGGTGAAATTGTTTTTTTTTTTTAAGTATCCCTATTTACCTTTCAATAACAAGAGACTTACAATGTTAATCAAATGAAACCTTTCATATATATATAGATACCAAATGAGAATAAAGCCTTTTTCCATTAAATAACTAATATGAAAAAAGTATGATGAATTAAGTGTTTTAATACAACATTGCACCATCTCCAATGCCAAGAAAGTACATCCATTTTGTGATCAAGGCATAATCATTCCACCTAGCATTTTCTGAGAAAGGGACAAAGAAGTGTGCCAGGATGTGTAAAATGAAATCACCATTATCTCTGAAGTGCCCTTTCCTCCTTCAATTGCTTGAATTTATTTCAGTTTGGTGTGGTGACCTCTCTCTCTCTCTCTCTCTCTCTCTCTCTCTCTCTCTCACACACACACACACACACACACACACACACAACCTCAATAGCAATATTGAAAAAGATCAAAAGATAGTACTACTGTAGAACTACCCAAAATATATTTAGGAAAAAACTAGAGGGTCAAGTTTGACCTTCCACGAATTCATTCCCCGCCCCCCCCCCCATTCTGACTGTGGAACCTCTGATTTCTCTTAACGTGGAAAAGGGAGGCTTGTGGAGAAAGAAAAGGGAGGTGAAAAGCATCTCTAACTTCCCCTCCAAGACCTTGGAGGTCAACAGGAGAACAGAGCTCAAAAGACAAGGTTTCAGGATTGACCCAAGGCGACATCCCCACAGCTGGAGATTTCCAGTTCAGGGGCAACCCGGCTGGGAGCCCCAAGGCTGCAGCATTCCCGACAGTTAAGCCAGGCCATGCAGCCGGCATCCCAGGCGCGTCTGCGGTGCGCATGTCCCACTTATATAAAGAGATGCTTACAGTCCAGGTGCTTTTTCTTGGGGCCCATCACTTCATGAGTGGTGGCTTTGCAGACGGCTCTCGCGACAGCAGAGCCTGTCACACTGTACTGAGCGGCGGCGATTCGATCTGTAAGCGTTTGGCCCGACATCTTCTCCAGCCGTGTCTACAGCCTCGTCTTCTGCAAGAAAGAAGGGGAGACAGTCCCGCTTTAACCTGCATTCCCTACTCTCCAAGCACCCAGGCCTTGCCTCCTCCTTCCGCACGGAGGCTCTCTCCTCCTCCGACCCCGCCCTGGCAGCACCTCTCCCGGCCAGCAACGCGCCAAGCCTGCTCATCCAACGCGGTACAGAGGGTGATAGCCTAGAGTAGAGCCCTTACGGAACCCCAGCATGGGCTCCAGTCCAGCATCGTGACACTGTTCCCAATCTCCCCACCCCCTAATGAAGCCCGCCTTACTCCTTTGGTGCCCCTCTCTCAACCAGCACTTTTCCTGCAACCTGATCCTCAGGTGCGGGACTAGCTCCGGTGTGCACTGGGGTTATTCCCTGGGCGCTGCGCCCACCGGGGGCCCCACATCCCACTCTCAGCTGCCGCATCGTTTCCTCTAAACAGTTTAAAGGCTTCGGAGAATGAATCAAATATCCAAGCCCTGGCCACCTCCCTCCTCCTCTTCAAGCTGCTGCAGCCATGGGCTCGTCCTCCCTCGGTCGCGGTGGAGATTATCCTAGCGTTGCGCCATGTTATGCCCTCGCCTCCCCTTCCTTCCTCGCCTCTGCCTCCAAAGCCCACGAGCCCCTTGGCCCGGGCCCCCTTCCCTCGCCCCGATATCCCGCCGCAGGGACCGCCGGGGGCTGTGCGGAGTCACCGGAGTGTCTGAGCACCTCATCCTTCTGGGTTTGGGAGCAGAGCTGGGCTGACAGCCCAGCCCCCCGCCTGCCCTCAAGCGCGCCGTAGAGCTGTCACCCGGCCGCTGCCCTTCGGTGCGCCCTAGGATTATCCGGTCCGGATCCCCGCGCCGCCCGGGTAAAGGGGAGGGGGTCGAGTTGGGGCCATAGGTACTCACCCCGCCCCTGGAGCGGCGCCGCCCGCCGCAGGATGAGCGGAGCCTGGGCCGCGGAGGAAAGCTGCTCGAGTGGGTGTGTGCGGCCGTGCGCGGACCCGGGGCCCCGGGGCGCGACGCCTCCTGCCCTGGCCTGGTTGCCGCCCTTAGCTCCTCGGTCCCTGCGCCCGCCGCCCGTAGCCCCAGGAACGAGTACCCGCCCGCCGCCGCCTCCTCCTCCGCCAGCGCCGCCGCGTCTCTCTAGAGCTCCGCGCTGTGTCCCCATCCCCGCCCCCACCTCAGCTGTGGTTCCTCCGACGAAGTCAGGTGACGGCGGCGGACAAACCCGCGCGAGCCCTCTGCGGAGTGCCTCGCGGCCCCCTCCCAGCTACTCACACACGCCGCCCCCCTGGGCCGCGAGCTTAAAGGCGAGGGGGGCAGCGCACAAGCATCTCCAGCAAGAGCTAGGAGTGAATGTGGGGAGGCAGGGAGCCCCACACCCAGTCAGCAAGTCACCCTCTCCGCTTGGCGCCCAACAACCCCTCCACGCGCTGGCTGCGCACCCGCAAGCACCCGGTGCCCCAGCTCCGCTCACACCTGCCGGGCCACTGCGGGATGCACCGTGAGCGGCGCCGGGCGTTGGCTTAGGGGAGCTATAGGTCTGCTCCGGTTCTGCTCTGTGAAGGCCAAGGCAAGGGCGTCGTCGCGCGCTGCCTGGCAGAGCCCAGCCCCTTCTCCCCCACACTCAGTCTCTGACACACCCGCCTGTCAAAGGCAGCGGAGGCCCAGATGGGCAGGGCGATTTTAAATGTCAGATTCTGCCTGACTGTCACGGCCCTTACCTGTGTGCCCTCTGCTCCTTGGTGCTCCTCTGCTCCTTAGTGCTCCTCGACTTGTCTCAGTTACAACTGGGAGCTGGGATAGGCAGGTAATACTAGCCACTTTAGCTTTAAACGGATACTGAGGTCTGTGGAAGGTCGAATAATTAAGGAAGTCATTAATAGAGTCCTAGGTTACATTCGACTGTGATCATGTGTATCCTTAAAAAGTAATTTCTGCCAATACAGGGTTTGAACATCTTGTGTCATTTTGATGTTGAGTGTGCATATTTGTATCTTACTTGTGAATTTCCCAACAATGGTTTGGACTCAGTTAATAACTTCGTGTATTTGACATTTTAAAAGGTCGTCATATTAATAATTTTTTTTAATTCTCACAATAGAATTAAGTTCAGAACTTGATATGTTAATTTTCCCAACATTTTCCCCAGCTACAAGTAACCTCTGTTCGGCCTCATGGATGTATATGTCTACTTACAACTACCAAGAGTTTGTTGTTTAGGCCTCGATTTCACCGAGCGCAGTTTTCAGTATCCAGTCATGACTTCATAACTGCTGGGACTAATTCAAGCACTAATTAGAAGCTTCATGACTAAAGAAAGACAGTCCAAGACCACCACTGTCAGATTTCCAATACTAGTTTCACTATATGACCCAGCAATACCATACTAGGTATTTACCCAAGGGAAATAAAAACACATTTCCATTCAAATATTTTTATTCAAATTTTGTAGCAACTCATACAATGGGCTCCTGCTGGAGGAAAACCAAATGTTAAAGTACTGGTAAGTGGGTTTTAAAAATGTAGTATTACACACAATGGAATTACTTAGAAGGAGCCCAATCCAAAAACACTATATACTGTTTTGATGTGTCTGTATGACATTCTTGAAAAGGCAAAACTATAGAGAAAACATATCAGGTATCAGGATTGAGAGAGGGGTTGATTGCAAAGGGGCAGAGGGGCATTGTTTGAAGTGATGGAAATGTTTTATGTCATGACTGTGATGGAACACAACTGCATATATTTCTCAAGACTCATCAATTTATATACATAAAATTGTGGAGCTTTATTTTATGTAATTTACACCTCAATATAGCTAATGAAAAGAGCTGCCAATATTAATATGAAAGTAAACTTCACAATAAAAAATATTAATAGAGATAGGCACTTTTCATAATGATAAAAATTCATCAACAGTATGTAGCAACTTTGCATGTTTATGTATCTAGGAACAGAGCTTTGAAATAGGACAATGGTAAAATGAAAGAATTAAAAGGAGAAACACACTTATACCTGAAGATTTCAGCTCTTTTCTCTAGTTGAGAGGACAGAAACCCAGTAAGGTAAGATGACTTGAAATAGCCTCCATTAACCAATTTAACTTAATCACATTTATAAAATACTATACCTAGCAACAGTGGAACACACATTTCATTCAATTGCACATAGAACATTCACCAGGATAGATTATATTCTAAGCCATAAAGCTAAACTCAGTATATTTAGAATAATTACAATCACACAAATCATTAATGGAGATCTGGAGATCTCTAAATAGTTGGCAACTGAACAACACATTCTAAATAAACTGTGGATATAATTTTCTCATAAGGAAAATTAAAAAATACTTTGAACTAAAGAATAATGAAAATGCACAAATTTTTGGAATACAGATAAAACAGTGACTAGAGAAAAATTTATAGCATTAAATTGCTTAGATTAGAAAGAACTAAAAACAGTTTAAGTTTCAACCATAAGAAACTAGAAAAAAATTAAATTCAACATAAACAAAAAGAATGAGATCATGAAGATAAGTGAAAATCAATGAAAGTGAAGAAAGTCAAATAATCAATAAAATCAATGAAACCAAAGGCCATTTATTTTTGAAAAGATCAATAAAAGTCAATAATCCTTCTAGTGAGACTGATTTAAAAAGGAAAGAAATGACACAAAATTTTAATGGTAGGAACAAAAGGGAAATAGATGTTGTAAACATTATAAGGATAAGAGAATGTTATGAACAATGTATGTTAGGCGATTAATGTAAAATTTTTAAAAATTATGTAACATAGTGGTTCTCCAACAGTTCATAGTGAAATTGTATCACATCTTACTATTAATAGGTTTTGAGCAAGTAACATGTTTCCAATAATAATTAAAATAATACAATCTGTGAATGATTTACTTTTCAAAAATAAATTGAAATAGCTTCAAGGTCAATCCTACAACTGTATGAAATACCATATAGTCCATGGAAATATGTGGAGCCATAGGATAGAAATGCTATGCATATGTCATGTGCCATGAATGTGAGAGTATCACCACACAATGTTCTGTCATGGGTGTTAGCAGAAAAATGAAAATCCCTCAACTATAGAATTATTATATACAAATTAAATTATGTCAAGGGTGGTGCCAACATTTGAAATGTATGTTGTTTGGGAAGATCTTATGGAGCTTTGAAAAATAGTAGAATATTTCTAGTGACAAAGATTAAGAGATGCCAGGATTTTATAGGCATGAATCTAGAGTTACAATTATAAATACTAAGTTGAAATAAAATTAATTAAATGAAAGAAATACATTGAGGTGAAGAAAAATCATTCCTTGTCAACATATTCTTTTTGAAGGCACATAATAAATGCTATTCAATAAATCTTAAGCAAGAATAAGAATTGACATTTGATGTTTTCAAAAATTGATAGATTTTCTGATCTCTCTCAGTGGTCAGAAAAGAGGTTACCTACAAAGAAACCCCCAATTTTTATAAAAATATATATTCACCATTTTCTGAGCAAATGCATATGTATGCCATTATACCGATTTTTCTGTCTCTGATTTTGTTCAAATGTTTTCTTCTGAGTACCCAATTCAATACAGAAAACCCAAATCAATAATAATTACACATGAACCAATCATTTATATCAACACATGAGGACAAATGTCTTCAAATTCTTTGTTTCAGTTTATTTATAAGAAACAACAGGTGTATGGGAAATAGAAATAAAGCTGAGAGAAATCTGATCACCTCAGACAACAACCTTCAGTGGAGCTGGACAGTTCCTATCCTACTCCCAAAACTACATTTTTGTAAAGCAAAAGTAAAGTATGATTTTATTCAGGGGTGCTTTTCTGTCCAAGTAGAAAAAAATATGAGGTCCAAAATAATCATATTGAATTATATTCATTCCCCTTCATACAAATAAGACATCTCTAACCAAAATCAAAAACAATGTTTTTGAGCATGATGGCACACTCCTGTAATTCCAGTAACTCAGGAGGCTAAACCAGGAGTATTACAAATTCAAGGCCATCCTCACAACTCAGTGAGGCCCTAAGCAACTTGGTGAGACACTGCCTCAAAATTTAAAAAGTTGGGCTGGGGATGTGGCTCAAGCGGTAGCGCGCTCGCCTGGCATGCGTGCGGCCGGATTTCGATCCTCAGCACCACTCAGCACCACGTACAAAGAAAGATGTTGTGTCAGCCGATAACTAAAAAATAAATATTAAAAAAATTCTCTCTCTCTCTCTCTCACTCTCTCTTTAACAAAACAACAACAACAACAACAAAAAATTTAAAAGTTAAAAAAAAAAAAAAAAGCTGGGGGGATGGGGATGTGGCTCAGTGGTTAAGCACCCCTGAGCTCAATCCTTGGTACAAAAAAAAAAAGCTGTTGGCAACAAAAAGCAAAATTTGATGTGTTGAATGCACTTGGCACTTGTATAAAGAGGAAATGATTGCTTCTCTTTTATAAGGAGAAAAATGAGAACAGAAAATGGATGAACATTTTAGTGTGGCAAGAAAAATTGTAGGCTGCATAAAATCTCAGTATTCAATTCGAACAATGAAATCATCCTTTGGAAGTATAACACTTCATCCATGAAACTATTCAAGTTATTTAAGAATCAAAGTTAATGAAGTATATATATTCCAAGCCAGGGCAAACATGTTTCTTAAGTCTTGTTCTGCCTAAAACACAGGTTATCAATGAACTCACTATGACAACTGGCATATTCAAAGGAATATGTGCATTTTATATGCATTATAGTGTGAAAACAGTTCAAATATAGTATTTTTATTTTGTTTCCTTGTTTTAACTCTTGTGTGACTGTGCAGTATCTATTGTTGTATAACAAACTTTGTGGCTTAAAACAATAATTTTTTTTTTTTTTTTTTTTTTTTTTTTTTTTTTTTTTTTACTTCTCTCACTAATCTGTGAGCTAACAGGATTCTGTTGGGTAGTTCTCCTTTAAAATGTTTTATGTGGTAACAATCAGGTGACAGCTGGGGTTATAGTCATCAGAGGCTGGGCTGTGCAAAATGGTTTATTCACTCCCACATCTAACAGTTGAAATTGGCCATTGCCTGGAAGCTCAGCTGGGGTTTAAGGGGGAGCACCTCCACTTGTGGTTGAGCTATGCATAGTGAAGTGATCCAGGGGAGTTCCATTTCTTACATGGTGGTTGGCTTCCATGAGGAAATGTCCCAAGGTGGAAGGTTTTGATAACCTAGGTGGAAACTAAGTTTCTTTTGGTCTAACCACCAAGCATTGGTCTGATGTAGTTGATTGTTCAAAAGCTCAAGCAGAGCACATATACAGGCATGCAAATAGTCATTGGAGACATTTAGAGAGCTGTTTTATTTTGTGTTCTTCCTATTTTAAAGAGATGATTGCAGCTGGTTACAGTGGCTCATGCCTGTAATCTCAGAGGCTTGGGAGGCTGAGACAGTAGGATCTCAAGTTCAAAGCCAGCCTCAGCAAAAGCGAGGCACTAAGCAATTCAGTGAGACCTTGTCTCTAAATAAAATACAAAATAGGGCTAGGGATGTGGCTCAGTGGCTGAATGCCTCTGAGTTCAATCCCTGGTACTTAAATAAATAAAGAAATAAACAAATAAAAAATAAAGATGATTGCAAGAGAATTCCTGGAATGAGTTTTTCTTTATTATTAATCATTTTTCTTTATCATTAGTCAGAATGTCTGAAAAAGGAGATTTCCCAGGTTTATTTATTTATTTCTTCCCCTGGTCCTAAGGATTGAATGTGGTATCTCAGGCATGCTAGGCTAGCACTCTACCACTGAGCTACTCCCCAAGTCAGTTCCTAAGTAAACTTTAACTCAAGAATATGTGAGAACTGAAGCAGGCTGTCTCATTTCAAGTGTGCATCTCTTGATGTTTTTCTCTCATTATTTTGCTTTTTCTTCCATTTTCTGTTGTTTGATTTACATTCTGGGTTGCTTAGGGAGTGACTGACTCCACTGGATACTTCATTGCATAGGTATTACAGAAGACAAAGTCTTTTGTCTTTGTATAGCTCCAGCATACAGTAGTGGGGGTGGGAGAAGTGCATACTCCTTCAAAGGAGTATGCATACATAGATTACTGGCGAACTCAAAAAGTCTTCCTGCAAGAGACAAGTGTATGTGTGTGCCTATGCACATAACACGCATCTCTTATACATCAACCATTTGGCTTTCCAGTAAAGAGAATATTAAAGAGAAATGGAAACCCTAGGCTATTTGATGTTCTGTATAACTCGATGAGAATGAACAGCTGTGTTACTGTTTGAACTAACTGGTTGGGACAAGTAAGGCCTCACTCCTTCTAGTAACAGTATTGAATTCCTTTTCTACTTGCCTCCAGTGCTTTCCTTTGTCCTATGCTTCAGACATTCAGGAGTCATGCCTAAGACAGAGCACTGTTGTGGGAGCTTACCAAATTAGCAGGCTCTAAGTTTACAGCTTATTCACATACTTCAGCCACTCTCATGGCAGAATTTCCAAATTAACTTCCCCTGAAGTATAATGAAATAAAATATATAATTTTCTCTCTTTTAAAATATTAGTTTGGAGAACTAAGTTTTCAGCTGAGGATCACATTTTCCCTTAGGAAAATAGATTAAAATAGTGCTGAGTGCCAATGATTGCACACAGAGAAACAAGTCAGTTGATTTTTGTGTTTCTTTTCGTTTATGACTCAACAAATAGATATCTTAATCTTAAAATTTTGTCTTTTCAAGATAAAACAATTCATTCTGTTATCATTGTAGTGATTTTAAATATATTCATAAAAAGAACAAAATTCAAGAAATGTTCTAGCATTATCATGTCTGCACGTGGATTAAGTCTGTATCAGCTGCTTCTAGATGGGCCTTAACAGAGATGTGCATTTGGTTTAATGACACCTGTGCTGATGTTAATGGTTCATCTCTTATATCTGATAGATGTAGAGAGACAGCCAATTTGTTTCCACTGCTACTGACATCATTCCACAGTCTCTGTCAGGTTCACTCAGATTTTGTTGATAAGACAGAATGAACATTGGCATTACAAGAAAATCCTAGTTTCTCCTTTCATGGGCAAAAATAATGAAATATGGATCAAATAAGCAAGTTGATAAGTAAACAATGTTTCCTGGAAACATCAAAGTATTTTTCGTTAGTATTCCACAAACTTTTGAAGACGCACATGTATCTGTACTAACAAATATGATTGTTTGTGTCTTTGAAATTTTGTTGGGGATTTTAACCTTTAGCCTAACATTATTCAACAAGGAACATCATTTGGCAACTGTATGATTTATCGCAGGTTGCTATACTTTGCATTTGGGAATGTTTTTGATTGTCACTATCATATATTCCCTAGTAAGGAGTCATAGCTCATTTGGAACTACAAGTGATACCGCTGTTGAGCGGTGACGAGTTCTTGCTTCCCCAATGTTGAAGAATAACACCAAAGAAGCACGCCGAGGCAAGGTCAGAATAGAAATTAGAAGTTTATTAAAGGACAGCAGAAAAGACTTCTCCCGGAGGAAGAAGGGGACCCAAGAGGTGGGAATCCGTGGAAGGGCTGTTCTTTCCCCTTTTTATAGTTCTTTCAGTGATGGAATGTAGGTTGGAGGCCCGAGGGGTGGGACACAGGTGGGCTTAATTATCACCTTTTGAGATGGGCTATCTCCAAGTCTGTTGGGGCTGTTTTCCTGGGCTCCATTAACATTTCTTTGAGGTGGACTTTGGCCTAGAACCTTTTCAGGACTTCATTAACATTCCATGAGTTGTCCTGCGTTTTCCCTGAGTCATTCCCAGCATGGCCTCCATTTTAGATTTCACTCCATATTAGACCTGATTTACCTAACTACACTGACTACCTAACTTTAAATCTGGCTTCATAAGCATAAATATTGTTGATTTCTAACAACAGTAAGGGTCTATGTGGCTACCTATGTTTGAAACCTGCCTGACCCACACAATCTCTTCCTTATAAAACCTTAATGGTGATTACATCTGCTTAAGTACATCAAGTTTCAGGGAGCTATAATCCCCCAGTAGCCTTGCCACTTTTGGACATCAGTAAACCCTTAAAATATCTCTTGTGCTTTTTCTAGTTGCACTTGTCTGAGCCTTAGCTGGCTATCATGGAGGTGTTTCTATATGTTGACCTCATCTGCTTCATTCCATATGCTGTGTGTGTGAAGAATCATTTTCATAACAGTGTACTGGCCTCAGTTAAGTAATTCATTGCTGAAGGGTCTCTGTTGCTTCTTCTTCTTTTTTTTTTTTTTTTCTCCATAACCCATCTGAAAGCCTGGAAGTGACATACTCAGTAACAGCTCCAAGTGTCACCATCATTTGGAAGATTACACATATACCTCTGGGACTTGATACCTCACTGCCTCTAAACTTTGCCAGCTTCATCTTGGCCTACTTGACTCAGGAAACCAAAGTGCCTAGCATCAAACAATGCCCTATGGCTTTTAACCCCACAGAGTACATGAAAGGCCCTGATTGTGAATGGGCTAGCTTACATAGGTGAATCTGAAAATAGATAAGTGGGGATGTACTCATTCTATGATAAGCAATTTTTTTCCCACATGGAAATTTCCAGAAGAACAGCAAACAAGCAGAATTAATTGGGAAATTAAGTGACACAAGGCTGTCTTCGGTTGGTGGATTTTCTTCCATATATGGAAGAATAGTCTAATATAATCTTATGACTATTTTTATAATTATAAGTAAGTTTATATAGAATAGATTGCTCAAAGTGCATCTAAAAACAAGTACTCAGACACTTCATTTAGGTGGGTCCATTAATAGATTAGAAAAAGGGAGGGACGTGGACCTCAGTGTACATCTAGGATTTAGGGTGCAGGTGACTTAAGCCTAAATTGCATACAAACGGTAATATTCAACATGCCAACTTGGTATTTATTGGCTACAGAAACAGAAAAGCAAGCAGGTAGCACTTGATTATCCAGGCAAATATGTCATAAAGAGGCAGAGCCCAGGGAAAAGTTTAGCGGCAGACTAACCAAATTTGATAGGAGTGCTAGTAGGAAAAAATTTAGAACCATGATTAAAAGTCATCCTTAAGTACTACCTGTATCAGGCTTGGTTCTGATCTGAATAGCATTGTTTTGGCAAATATGAATAAAGTGGTCCCATTTATAAGGAAGTGTGCAGAGACAACAAATCAAGGTCAGCATGAACATGGCCTTATTTAGTCCAATTGTTATCTGGCACTATAGTGTCACTTGTAAGCTGTCTTTACATGATCTAGAAACTAGGCTATTAATAATATGCAAACATGTTTCCTTATAGTGATAAACACATAATCAAAATAATTCATTTACTTCTTTGGTGACAATTTTGATGTAATGCATCTATATGTATTTAATAAAGATGATTTTCTATCATAATCTCATGTTCTTATTTGCTTACAGCAAAAATAACTTTTAAAATTGCTAATTGGTATGGGTAGAGCAGTGCACACCTATAAACCCAGAGACTCAGAAGACTGAAATAGAAGGATCGCAAATTTGAGGTCAGCCTCAGCAATTTAGTGAGGGCCTCAGCAACTTAGTGAGACTCTGTCTCAAAATAAAAAGTAAATAGAATTTAGGATGTAGCTCAGTGGTAAACCACACCTGGGTAATTCTCCAGTAGGGAAAAAATGGGGTTAATTTTATATTGCTTTTTTGGGAGGTGGGGGGTACCAGAGATTGAACTCAGGGGCACTCAACCACTGAGCCACATCTCCATCCCTATTTTTTGTATTTTACTTAGAGACAGGGTCTCACTGAGATGCTTAGTGCCTCGCTTTTGCTGAGGCCAGCTTTGAACTCAAGATCCTCCTGCCTCAGCCTCCCGAACTGCTGGGATTACAGGTGTGTGCCACCACACCCGGCTTACGTTTCTTTTTTTCTTATGTCTTTTTCATTTTTTAATATATAAATTAATTTCCTGACTATGCAACTGTCTGATCAGATTTTGCCTATAAAATCTGGGCCTCTCTTCAGTACAGATAAATAAATGTTTGATGAGGGAGCCAACAAATAAATGGATCAATATCTATCACAGTACTTAAAGCATAGTAGATACCAAATAAATGAGTTCAATGGGAAACCATGAGTAGTAACATTGGCAGTGGAAATAAATTTTTCTGGAAATTTTAGTTTCTGAAATACACTGGAACCATTGATTATATGAGGTCACACGCACAGAGAAATGAAAGGAAATAGCCTGATACTTTTTACAAATTGAATGGCTTTTCTCCAAGGAATTCTAAACATTGTTTCAACCTGTAATTTGCCAACTTCAGATGAATTCTTAAAACACATTCTAGTAAGTCTACAATAATTGTTCAAAAGTAGGCTTAAAGGGTTAATCACTACTGTTTTGTGAAAATACTACAATTTTGTTAACTTAGCAGTACATTTTGATGGGTATGGAACAAGTATAAAAAAACTACAATGTCACTGTGACTCATGATTCCTGACTAAATTTTACTTTCTTTTCTTCCCAAAATATTCTCAAAGCTTTGATATATTTTATTAACTAAGACAATTTTCCCATAGCTTTAATAAGCAGATAGGTGCTTCTTCTTCTTCTTCTTCTTCTTCTTCTTCTTTTTTTTTTTTTTTTTTTTTTTTTTTACAGAATTTCTACTTCAGGAGCAATTTTCATATTTTAGAAATAAATCAGTGTATTCTTTGCCTAGGGACCGCACAGTTGGGAAACAATTATTTTAAACTAAGTATATTAAATCATAAACAGTCACATATAAACCATCTTAAAATAAAGATTCAAATAATAATGTGAAATGCCATTAATTAAACAAATATTCATTGAGCACCCAGGAGCCAGGTGCTCTCTAGGGAAAAAAGTCCTTGCTGTAGTGGAGTTTACATTCTGCCTAGCAAAAGAAGGCAGAGGATAAATAAAAAAGTAAGTAAATTGTCTAAAATGTTCAAAAACGGATCTGGAGGCTGGTGTGGGAGGTGAGGATGTCATTTCAGACAATGAGGTCAAAGGGTCCCTCATGAAGGAGGGACATTTGAGTAAATACTTGAAGAAGGTGAAGGACTGAGCCACCCTTGTGTACAACACATTGATAATTAATAATGTAAAATTTTCCTTTGAACAGCACGAATGTGCATATGGATGATGTCATTCTCCTGCCTAAAGTTCTCCAATGACTTCCTATAGCTTTTAGCTTAATGTGTTAATGCCTTAATTTGTTGTATGATATCTCTGTGTTCTCACCTCTGACTCAGTCTCCAGTCATCCGTTTCTTTCCCTCAATTATTGTGTCAATCATACTGGATTTTTTTTTTTTTTCAGTTCCCACATGCGTACCAATGGTTTTCCCACCTTTTGATCTTGCCATAAGCATTTTTCTCTGCCTACGTTTCTTGGACTTTTGTGTGACCAACTCTCAACTTGCTGATTACTCCATCATGCCCTGTTCTTCCATTCTCATTGTACAATCTACTCACCCTCCCAGTTCTTATTGCAATCATAATAACGTGTTTTGTAATTATTTGTTTAGTTTCTACTTTTGCTGATAGACTGTAAGCTCCCTGATGATACAGATGTTGCCTGTTGTTTGTCTTTTTCATTATTATATTCCTCTACCTGGCATGTGGTAGATGCTCAATATTGGCCGAATGAACGAAGCATGCTTCAAATGAGGTGGGAATCATGTTGCTGGGTTGGTATGGAGTTTTCAGTTACTCGTGAAAAATATGCAGTTAGTGGGGAATAAGCCTTCACTTTAGCCCCTGAAACTTTGGGTACTTTCTTTTTGCAGAATATTCTAATCTATCCTAACTGACACACAGAGAGGAGGTTTTAAGGCTCAGTTGTACAAAGAATTTTTCAAGTGGCTAGTACCAAAATGGAAAACTGAACTCATTATGTCTTCTCCAAAAGGGGTGTCTCCATAAGCCCACTGACCCGAAGGAAACCAGTTGTCCAAAGCAGAGCAGCTGACTCTATTCTGGACTCCTTCCCCTCCCTTGTTCCCCACAGGCCATCTACCATCTCCCAAATGCCTCCTGAATACTTTCCCTTCTGCACCATTTCACTTTCCACCTGTCTCTGTCTTATCTTGGGCTCTCACTATTTCTCTCCTGGATTGCCTCTTAATTCATCTTCCTGTTTCCTCTTTCACTCTTCTGGAATTCTGCAGCACTGTTGCTAAAGTGGATTTTCTTAAAAAAGAACTCTGATCACATTCTTTTGTTTAAAACTCTCCACCGAATTTTCATGAATTCAGGATTAAATCCAAATCATCAGGAGGATACATTCAAGCAGGACGTTTGTGACCCTCAGCCACTGGCACCACCCTTCATAAGCTCATGGGATGCCCATCCTCTATATCCCCATATCTTGCTCATGTCCCTATATTATGCTTTTCACAATCTCCCACAGCAGCCCTGTGGCAGCAGAACACAAACTGAAAGGATTGTAGTCCCACCTCATAAAGGCATCCCATCACCCCAGTGAGTCACAGTGGACCATGTGAATAAGAGACTTATACTATACTTCATATGGAAATCACCAGGTATATATTTCTGTTCTTTAATTCATTTTATTTTTCTTTAACAAGATACAAAGATTTGCATTTTTTACTTGTATTGGACATTTTCAGTCTTAAAATGCTAATATCTGCTATGCATGTTTTTTATATATGAATCACAAGTCCTTTTTCCTAGCTTTTTGACAAATGGATATTGCCTTCCTTCTGGAATTTATTGCTATGGGAGCCTGAACAAAATAAAGATCTAAGGATAAACTGTTCTGTTCAAAATATGTCCACACATTTAAGTCTTATTGGGTTTAATAATAATTTTTAAAAGGAGAAAATTAACCAGTATCAACTAACACTGTCAGTTTCAGATATCAAAGCCCCTTGAACCAAGCTCAGAGAGACTGAACTTCCATGTGTTCCTTTTCCAAATGGAATAAATTATTGACTTAAATGTACTTAAATATCACCAAAGCTTGGAATTCGATGTGCATATTTTTGCATTATAGAGAAATAAAGAAGTAAGTTAATGATGTAGTTTGAAACATCAGGACCATATGAATAGGAAGATTAGGTAAGAATAAAGGACTGTAGAGTCAAAGACAGTTGAAGGCTTAGCTAGTACCTCCTCTTACCTTGGACAACAATTCATTTAGGTCATTCTGTACTGGTGAAAATCTCTTCTTTTGTAAAGACTTGAGAAATGAATTCCACATGTTGTCTTGATTGTTCCTTTCACTGGAATCTCTTGGTAATCTCAGACTGTCTCCTCATTTTAACTGCTTTCTAATTTCCTTGTTGTCTAAGATTTTGGCCGACCTTTTCAATGTAATCAAAAGTAATCTCCCTCAATAATTCTTTTTGGACAACTATCTTTTGTTAAGGGCAGATTTTAGCTTGCATGCATTTAGGTGAATTTAAAACAAACAAACAAACAAAAAGCACATTGTTTTTTGTCCTGAAGGAAAAAGTGATACAAAAATTAGGCATATGTACCAATATTGTATATTCATATCATCATAATGATATAGATCATTTTAAAAAATCATCTGGCAACTAAATTTTCACTTTGTAATTAATAAGATTTTAATAATACTTTTTTAAAAGGAAGTGATGTTTTTGAGCTTAAAACTTATAAAACAGTATTAATTTAGCTGCTTAGCTATTATACAATGTAAGCATATTATAAAATTTCATGTTGTACACAATAAATATATACAATTCTTTGCCAATTAAAAAGAAATAAAAACAACTTAAAGGGACCTGTAACATTAAAATAATGATTAGTTTTTGCCGCAGTCTGGCTGGGCACAATTCAGGAGCCACTTGTCAAAAGAAACTAACTTTATTTTTAGAACCACACAAGATAAACAAAACAGCTCCTCAGGAAAAAACCCTCAGAGCCCAACTGCCACCACCGGCTTCCCACAAGCCACACACCCCAACAACCTCTTCTTCCCACAATCCTCCTGCTCTTGAGGCCGATTGGCTGGGTCGCATGGGCGGAGCCAAAAAAGTCCCCCAATGAGCAGCTCCGTGGTCTGAAAGGGCAGGGAAACAGCCCAATGAGCATCACCGCAGAGGAGCCAATCAGCTAGATGTTGCTAGATGTTGCTGGGGCTGCTGTGAGCCAATCATCAGCTGGTAGTCTGAAAGGGCAGGGAAACAGCTCAATGAGCATCTCCACAGAGGAGCCAATCAGCTAGGTGTTGCTGGGGCCGCTGTGAGCCAATCATCAGCTGGCAGTCTGAAAGTTTGCTGGAGCCCCTTCGGCTGTGGCTCTCAACAAGTTTTAAATATATGAGAACCGTTGACAATAACCACAGTTATAATTTCTTTTAAAAAAACAATAACATCAACAAAAGATGAAAAGGCCATTTTCTTATTTATAGCCAGTGTTATAAATAAAATATTTTATTTTATCCAATGAATTTTTTTTTTTTTTCAAAGCTTGTTAGCTTAGGTTACCTCCCACGGATCCTGTTTTCATGATCTGAGTTTCACCTTAGAATGAGGGCAAAGACACTGGATAGCTGTCTTCTTAAGACACGGGTGTATCCACAAGACCTAAAAGAAGAGAGAGAATGCTCTGAAGAAACTCATTTACTCCTGTACAATACCAAAAATATATACTTATTTATGTTAGGAAGCTATCATCCTGAAAAACATGGAGATCCTAGCCTTGAATGAATGAAATAGGAAGCATATTCTTGATTGAGGTGTTTCTGAGGCAGCCACCTTTGTGTTCTGTGGGGGAAAGTGCTAGTTTCCTGCAGTGTGCCTGGGTGAAAGCCAGGATGCCCAGAAAGTCTTTACAGGCTCACAAGTCCAGGAACTACCACACACTTGAATAATTCATGTTGCGAGCAGTCCTGCAGTTTTAAAGATTTGTTGGTGAAATGATCCAAGCCATGGAGTCCTTGCACAGTCACACACAATGGGCCCTCTTGCAATTACCCCTCATTATTCTCCTCTCTCCTTTCATTCATTCTGCCCTTCCATCCTGCTCAACCTGGGCCTGGTTTCCAGTCCCTCAGTTTAGACTTGGAATCCCTTGATGTTGAGTTGCTAAAAGGTCACTGGCTCTATGTGACTTGCACAGCCCTGGAACCTCCACCGGTGAACTGCATTATGATAGTTGGGAGCCCAACCTTCACCTTAAAGGGTTGGACTAGATATTCCTAATGAAGGAGACTATGGTCCCTGGGATAAAAAAGAAAGGAGGAGAATAGAAGATTCTTATAGACCTAAGATGGCCCCTCTCTTACTCTCAAAAATCTGAGCAAAAAAGTAAATTTCTTTCATGCCTGACCAAAATAAAAACAATACCAGCACTTTTAGGGTTCTCCACAATGTTACTCTTCCCCACTTGACAAGTGACAAAAAGGAATGGCATGGGTTGAAGAGGTCTGTGGGAGGATCCCTGCCTCTGCTCTCTAAGAAAAAAAACCCCAATCTGATCAAACAATGCAAAAAGGGAGTCCAGATGCTTCTACTGGCTCAGTGGCCCTTAGACACTTGTCATTATTTACCTCTGCCTCTGCCTCAGGGTCAGACTCTCCCAGAGCTGGGAACTAGGTTGCAGGTGATCTCAATCATGCGGTGGGAGTCAAAGGCCTACAGAGGAAAGAAGTGGTTAAAGTCCCTCCTTTCCCAGTCTCCTTGGAAGAATGCTGAGTCTATTCATAGGATTTTGATAATTTGTGGACTCCTCCTGAAGCCCATAAGGATTGTAAGGTTGATTTATTGTATCTTACTACTTGAAATGACTTAATGTGTTCTTTGAAGCGGAGGGCGAAATTCTCTCCCTATAATAAAACAGGAGAGGAAAGTTAGCGTGGAGAAGAGGATCGTATAAGAAAGAACTTTCTAACAATAAGAGACTTACAGGAATGAAACTGTAATCTCTTAGTGGAGTCAGAAAAAAATGTATCAGGAATTAGGTAGAGTTGAAAGCACACTATGGCAGACTTATTTTGTATGTGTGAAGTGCTTTCTTAAACTGAGAACTGAAAGTGGGCCATCTGATTGTCTTTGTCTCAAATTCTAAGTTTGAATGTATTGTAAAGATTATGTTATATATGCATAAGCTCCAGACCCTTTTCTTTAGCTTGGGTCATATACTTTTACTGTCTAAACCGTAATGATTGCTGACTCCTATTTGCCCAGAGTGTTTAACATGAAATACCTTTTCTAAGATGTCTCTCCTTAAGTTTTCCTGGGAATCACTGGGGAATACTTCCTCGTCCTCTAACCCATCCTCTAGCCACTTGGAACTCCAGGACTCTAAGTCACCTGTGGCCATTTATAGTGAAACCTGACACTGTTCATTCATGCTGGACTGATTTGCTCTAAGAATAAACACACTCCTTTTTCTTTACCATGTCTCCCATTCCCCAGTCTCAGCAATGCCAAGGACAATGATGCTTTATTGACTATGTGGAAGATTCAGTGCCTCTGTGATTTACCCCCCTGGTCACTTGAATCCGGTGTTGAGGGGTCCAGCCTAGCTTCCTGAAGATTCCCCTGTGTCTGGAGGCTAGTCCACCGCTCCAGTCAAGGAGAAATCTCCACATTCTTTCACTTTAGGACCCCTGAAAAGAGGCTCTCCTTCTCCCAGGCCCAGGCCCACCCCTTTAACCCACTATATATATATATATATATATATATATATATATATATATATATGTAGTTGGATATTGGAAATGCCTGGTCCTTCAGTGTTAGAGTCTGTAAACAAGTCAGGATGATGCCTGGCATTTTGCCAGAGAAATGTTAGAGTCTGTAAACAAGTCTGGATGGAGCCTGGCAAAAAGCCAGAGGGAGTGGTTTGTGAAGTAACAAAAGCAAGCCATTAAGTGTGGAGATTCCTTATTAGTTGACTGCTGTATCTAGTTTATGTTAATTAGATAAGCTGTGTGGAATGTATAAATATGGCTCCTGTCCTACAATAAAGGCTCCTACTCCTGCTGTATCAACCTACACAAGTTGTTCGTCACCCCCCAGTTATTTTGCTGCAGCTGGACTGCAGCAGAGCCATCCAGACTTGTTTACAGACTCTAACATTTCTCTGGCAAAATGCCAGGCACCATCCTGACTTGTTTACAGACTCTAACACTTCAGTACAAGAAGCAGGGCATGGGCTAACAGTCAATGCTCAGATAGTACAACCTCAATAGGTAAATGTGTATTCCCCACATTTGGGGTAATTCCATCTGAATATGTGATGGGGACTGACATTTGGCATACATCCATATTCAGGGAAAACAGTTCTCTAACTCTACAAGACACAGTCTACCTAAAATGTAGCCATTTACATTTCCCAGTAGAACAAGGATTTATTCTGTAGCTACTACATTCAGATTTGTGGAGACATTACAATGTTCTCCAGGAACAATGGTAGGTATTTTTATGTAACTAAAAGTTCCATCCTGGTGAATTTCTCAAAACAAAGGAAATTCATTCCAAAACTTAATTAATATTTCCAATTCTAGGAACTAAAATATTTAGCAACCTCAAGTAATAGTTTCTGTTCTAAAATTATTTTTAAAGATAATAATAAAAGCAATTTTTATGATTCTTTCCAGGGATTCTCACTAGTTATAATTAATATCCAACATGAATTCAGGTTAACATGGGGAAACATATAAAAATGATGAGATATTTGTCTTTAATATAAAAAGGAGAAATAGATTGACAGTTCTAAATGCATGTCCATTTGTGTGTGTGTGTGTGTGTGTGTGTGTGTGTGTGTACAATTTCTAGTGTAGGCCCCAATCTTTGAGAACACCACACAAACAGAATTATTCTCTAATTTAAGTTACTTGTGAAAGTATGGACCTTAAGCTGCAAAAGTTATTTGAGCAATTATCTAAAAATGAAATTAGTGAAAACAGACTAGTGATTTTATAACATTTTAAACATGAGAGTGTTAAAATGGCACAAATAATAGCTGTTTATTATTTTTAAATGCATAAGATAACAGGAAAGTAGAAATGGTCTCTGTTTATTATAAAAACGGTTGTGGCTCCTGGTGTAGGTTATTATCTAGTGTATGCTTAGCACTCATGAGATCCTCCATTAATCTCCAGCACCAAGAAAAAGAAAGTACAATATGGGAAAGAAGAAGTGAGAAAATACCCACAATACACAGAGACCATGAGTGGTTATGTTGCTATCTTTCCTTTTAGTGTATTAAAATTCTAAAATGGTTGTGATCATGTGCTATCCCAATTTTCCTATATGTAATATGAAATTAAAGTATTTTCCTGTATCATTACAATTTTATTTATAAATATAATTGTGATGAAAAAAAATAGCATTGTTGTTGAGTTTGGCTCATGATAGCATTTATAGTTTCTGAGGTAAGATCTGAGATGGAACCCTTGAGTTATCCCTTTTATTGGCCAATAAAATTCTCCTGAGTCCTGGAAGAGCCTCTGATGATGACAGAACTGAGTGGTCCAGTCATCACTGCAAGTGATTATGCCATCTGGTTTCTATAGTAGATATAAATCCAAAGCCTTTCTTGATATCTTTCTATGTACCTGACTCTGTCCTAGATGTTGCACATAGATTAAATAACTAGATATGGTACTGTCCTGTAGCACAGCCTAACTTGACCTTGCTAACCAGAATTTATTTAGGAGTTTCTGTGCAGTGTTAAATACTCAGAATGGGTCTTATCAATCACTAAACATGTAGTATAATGGCCTAGATTGTAAAGTGATATTCCAATTCTTCAAAATGAAACAAACAAGGACATGTCTATTTGATTACATGGCATATGCCATTTCTCAAATCTTGTAAAATAAAGAATGCCTTTTATTAGTGGGCTAGAGAGAATAAAAGCATGTAGTCATTCTGTTTCAAGAGCAGATGATGAGCCTCAGGGGTCAATAAGTAACTTGTCAAATGTAGCCTACACAAAATGTGTCTTTCATAGAGTTTTTAATCAGAAGATTGTGTACTAGGCAATAAATTTTATATCCAAAATACTTAAATACATGGAGTTCTTTCTTATAAAAGAAAAAGCTACCTATGTTAGAATAAACAATTCCTCTGTATTAAAAGAAGTATTCTAGATAGATTTCATAGCTGCACAAAATGACAATGTACACTAGTTACTATGCTAATCTAAAGAATATGACAATTACTTCAGGTAACTTATTCTGAAATAAGCAATAAGATCAGGGGCTTAAAAGAATAAAAGTGGCAGAGAAGGGATATCACAGAGGCCAAATGTACAGTTCTAGATGTGTATTTATATATCCAGCACCTGCTGCTGAGAAATATTGAAGATCTCATTCCAGACATGCTCTACCAAAGGCAACCATTTCATTGCCTGTGCATTTGAATTGTTGGTGCATTAGATAATATCCCATTGTGTATGTGTTTTCTATACTCTAAGATGCCTGAGAGTGTGCAGTGTCACTAATTGTGATATAAGATACGTGGTAATTCTGTTAGCATACACCCAAGGGCAAGTTTCTTTTATTAAGCTATTCATATTGTCACAGAGAAAAATTTACTCATTACTACAATATGGGGATTTAACCTTTTCCATTATATTTACCACTCTGTAAAATATAGTTCAGTGAAAACATTAACCTTTCCTAAAAAGTCCACAAGTATATTTTTTCACTCTATATTATTTTGTTTTATTTTTTGCTTGATGCCTGCATTAAAATAAAGCAAATTATCACAAAGAAAGATAGTTAACTTTCACAATTAAACTGGCTCTTTAGCTAAGTGTGAAAAAATGTTAGTTGCCCATTTATAAGCATCACTGACCTGAAATTTAATGTATGTGATTGCAGAGGTAGTTTATGTTGTAGGTTTATTTGTATAATTATGTTTTAAAGGAAAATGGCCCAGATTTCACAGAACACATGTACAAAATAGTATTTGATGATTAAAACGAAGAGTGTAGGTATTGGACATTTTGCTCTTCATGATGTACTGAAGTGAAAGGATGCCTTTCATACCAGTGAACAGTTGCTCCCTTGGAGTTGTTGTGAAACAACACTGCATATGAGGAACCAAACACAGTGGCAGCTTTCTCATTTTATGATTTTATGCTTTCTAGTATTTAATGGGGGTAGTTACTGAATCTCCTTATTACAAAGTGCTTATTCTTTTCAGTCTTGCTCACAGGAATAAGAGATTACTGGGCTAATAAGATAAACATGCCCTAAAGGCACATAAGTTAAAATAGAGATCTGAATTACTGTTTTATGACTAGTGAAGGGTTAAACTATCAGTTTTAGCTATGTAACACTGAGAAAAATATACTGAGAACTTGCTGGGGGTAAAAACTAATTGAAAGTCATCTGTATGTGTTCAGCTAAGAAATGCCCATAAGCATTGGGACATGTCAAGAATTTCATAGGAAGGTCAAAGGGTTTCATTTCTGTTATGCTCCCTGCTGCTACAGTTAATGTTGGACAGGGTGGAGTTTTATTTATTTTTTTTTTAATGTAATGATTTGAAAACTTTGATTCTGAGTTGTAAAAGATCATGGCTATGAGATTATTTTGTTAAATCTAAACCACTGACAATTTATTTTGTATTGCAAAGCAATGTCTGAGGCAGAAGTTGAATTCTGTAAGTGATTAGATCACTGAACTTGAGTTAAATGTACCTGAAACTTTGTGCTTCCAGCTTCACCTGAAATTGCTTTTGAACAGGTCTATGAAACTGTGGGAGAAAAAGTGAAGGGAGTATTTCAGAGGAAGGCAGAGATTCCCTTGGAGTAGAGTGGAAAGAGATTTATGAGCAACTGAAATAGCTTGATTGTGAGGTAACAAAAGAATAAATGAAATCTTCATTTATTTTTCTCAAAATAATTCCAATGGAGCAAATTATATTCCATGTGTGTATGATTTATGTTAAAATGAACTTTACTCTCATGCATAACTATGATGCTCTAATAAAAAGATTTAAAAAGAAAAAATGCAAATAAAAAATCCAAGTATTTCTTGATGACTATAAGAGAAATAGACCTAATTATACTACATTTCTTATGGAATAGCTATTTTAATGCAAATCGAGTGATCAAGAAATTTTTGATGACTCAAATAAAATAACAATCAATTTTACCTTCTGAAATATTAATGGTTCTCCTGAGAAAACTGACCAACTCAGACGAACTTTGAGAAACTATAAAACTTGGGACCTGGGTAGTTGATAGTCTTATATTTCAAACCTATAGGGACTATTATGGTGAAATGATAATCAACAGCCATTTAGGAATATCCAACATCACATTTACAAGTTCTGAGTACGGGAGATAAATACAATTAAGAAACAATAAAAAATACGCATATTATAAAATCCCTAGGTTTTTTTTTTTTTAAACTTCCTTAAAGTTAAAAAAAAAAATCATTTGATTAGGCAAAGTTGTGTAAACAAGCCCCCTGGACTTCAGGAATGCATTTTCTAAGTCTCTTTATGGCAACATAGTGGATGAGAGGGAAATTTAAAGTGGATTACAGTATAAATGAATGAATCCCTAAGTGTTTAAATAGGAGAAACTCAGTGACTGTTAGCAATCTTGTATTTGACAATAATTTGAGTCAGTTGAAATAAAATCTAAAAAAAAAACTCTTTTCAAGTTTTAGATGGCAAATTTGCTGATGTGAATATAATGAGGAACAAAATTCATGTTCAGACAAATCCTGAAAGGTGGATTAATAAGTGAAAATTAAAGAGATTAGACTTTAAAGGAGGAGTGTGGCATTGGCCTTCTTGTCCCAAT
The DNA here is from genome assembly GCF_048772815.1 of Callospermophilus lateralis. NCBI lineage: Eukaryota > Metazoa > Chordata > Mammalia > Rodentia > Sciuridae > Callospermophilus > Callospermophilus lateralis. The sequence continues at coordinate 78,092,792 of NC_135310.1, read as the reverse complement.
GTCTTCCAAAAATGAAAACTTTCTAAACTTTGAAATAAAGAACAAGATCAATAGGTTCTCTCAATGCTGCAAGCGAGACTAGGGTCCTTGCCAGTGGAAAATAAGCAAAGAAGTGACAGAGGATGCCAAGCTGAGGGCTTAGGCTTCTATCTATGCTGTGCTTTGGAGGGTGGGAGACTACATTAACACTCGATGGGATACCAAAGTTTCTGTGGGTATAACGGAAGTTTAAGATTATGACATTTGAAAGGAGAGGTGGGTTCAGGCTTAAAGGAAACCTTTTGTTGTGGCTAAGGGTGCTGCTGTCTGTTAGTTGGGGCAAGGCGGTGGAAGATTTTCAAGAAAAGGCACAGCCTGCCTAGCAGTTTCTGGATGGCTTCACTGAGATAAGCAGGCTGTCTAGCTGGAAGAGCAGCTCCCTAGCCAACATTGGTGGCTGGCAGAAGCTAAGAGGAAAGCGCTATAGATAAAATGAACCTCAGACCTAGCAGGGAAAAGGAAACAGATAAAATGTTTACGGTCAGGATTACAGGAGGAATTGGAGAATAAAGGAATGTGAGAATGCTTGGGGCCCACTTTGGGGAGTCAGATATCAGGTTGGACTAATCAATATAAAAAATGACTACCTATTGAGAAAGGAGGGTTCTGAGGACCATAATCCATCTTTGACCTGGATGATGTTAGACATGGAAATTATTTTAAAATTTTAATAAAATTAATTTTAAACTGCAAAATAAAATACTATATAAAGGAAAACAGACTAGTTGATTGATTATAGTGAATATCAAAATTAATATTAAAAGGAGTAAAATAGGGATAGCATAAAATAGAGATAGCATAAAATAGGGATTAGGAGAAATGGACTCTGAAGTCTCTAGATTCGTATCTTGGTTCTAATATTTATTAATTATGTGACTTCAGAAAAGCTACTTAATATCTCTGCTTCTGCCTCACAGAGCACTTGTTTCAAGGAGTTTTTGTGAAGATTGAGTTAATGTTTGTAAAGTATGTAAAATAACACTTGGTAAATGATAAGTGCTACATAGATGGCCCTCTATGGTTTTCGCATCCATAGATTTGATCAATGGTGAATTGAATATGTTTTTTAAAATTCTAGGAAGTTCCCAAAAGCAAAACTTGAATTTACTGTGTGCAGAGCACTATGCTGAATCCACACAAATGAAGTGACATGTAGGGCTATCCTTCTGTTGGTCCCCCTCTATTTCAGATCCTCAGTTGCTCTTCAGCACAGGTTGCTTGAGCATTTTTCACCTTGTCTTGTTCATGTACTACGAAGACTTACAATGGTTGCCTCTGTACTGGTCACGTGCAGAATTTTTTTTCTTATATTATTCTCTAAACAATACAATTTAACAACTATTTACATAAAATTGCATTGGATTAGGCATTATACATAATCAGGAGATGATTTAAAGTGTATGGAATACTATGCATATGTTATATACAAATACTACATCATTACATATAAGAGGCTTGAGCATCTGCAGGTTTTGTTATCTGTGGGGAGTCCTGGTAGTAGTCCTCCACATATATCTAGGGCTAACAATCACCATAGCTGCTATTCAACCTTAACAATAATTGATGGAATGCATCTTATAATAACAAGGTAACATTATAATTTCAGTACCATTGTAGACAAGAATGAATGAGTATTTTTAGTTCTTCATAAGACCCTCACTGTTTATGTTAAATACAATTGTAGATAACTGGTGATAGAGAAATGAGGACCACATTCTTCCCTTGAAAACCTCATAGTTTAGGTGAGGGATAAACTTGTAGACAATGATCATCAAACAATGTTTCATGAGTTGTTTGTTTTACCCATGACCTTTTACTCATGCACTTATACAGAAGAATACTGGAACACACAGGTAGAAGTTATTCATTCTGCCTGGAGGAAGAGAGGAGAGTAGGAGGAAATTATCTATGAAAGGTAACTCAAGGTCAAATTATAACAGATGCTTGTATAGTCCAGCTAGATGCTTGGAATAAAATAGAGATTTATCATAACTGCTCTTCATTTTCTAACATTAATAAGTTAAATCTAATATTTGTGAAATCCATGCCTTGACCTTAGGGAAACAAAGATGTCCTTAAATGCTTAGAGGGTAGTCCATAGAATCATCATTCCTGAAGAGGTAAGTAAAACCTAGCTCAAGCACCTCCTTCCATTTGAAAGCACTTTGGCAAGAGTACTGTAGATTCCTGAACAGAGCTTATGATGCTGGGAGTTTATTACAAAGAAGTAAATAGGATTATTCACAATAATAAAAACTAGGAATGCATAAACTGTGCTATATCAATCTGATGGAAAATTTTGCTTAAGATTTTAAAAGGTTGAAAAATTTGGAATCCATGTGGAAGCATGAAAACATACATAATATAAAATTAAATAATTTGAAATGGCATCTATGCTATGATTACTAATAAGCATGTCAGAAAGACTTTAAGGGAAATTTTTAATAATTGTTCTGACTTGCCTAGATTAGTAGAATTTAAGTATTTTTTTCTGATTTTATTTTTAACAATTAAATTCAGAGCACAAGGAAGCAAAGAAAATTTCTTCATGTAAGTTCAAAAGGATAAATAGTGGATTAAGGAGACTAGCTTAACAACATATCAGATAAAAAATGCTCAGGAACTTTTTATGAACTATGAACAATTTGACATCACTATGAAAAAAGCAAATTCCATATTAAGGAACAAAAGCACAAGAATAGAATTTACAATAGGGAGGTGTTAACCCAATTTCAGTTTTTATTGGTCAGATTCCATCCACAGCTTATTTTGTCCTGAAAGCCACATTTTAAAAGGGATATAGGCAAATTTGAGTAAATTTATAAAAGGGCAAGTGCATGAAATTGAAGAATATGCCCAAATTTAACTTGGAAAGGGAAAGGCAACACGAGAATGGGTAGATGTCATCGTTATCTTCAAATGTTCTAAGTGCTATCTTGGAGAAGACAGAAGAGATTTTCTTTATGTAAATATAGGAGTCCCATTTGATGGATGTTACATGAAGGCAGACCTAGGATTATAGAATTAAGATCATTTATAATTCACTTTAATACTATTCAAAACAAAATGGTCTGTCAGGAAAAATAACGAATTTCTTGGAGTTGGTCTAGTTTGGCTAGATGCTGTACATAATTTGTTGGGGATACTGGCGTTGGGTGTAAGAGTTTGTAACAAAGGTTGTTAACATCTATCCCATTCTGAGATTCAGTAATGAAAATTGTCCTTTCTAGAAACCCAGGACTTGGCACATATGCTTTCCTGAACCTGTAGAACACACTCATTACTTCTCTTTTGTATTGTGCTTAGATTAACTGGACTGCTGTGATTAGTAATGACAGAGTTGGGTGAGAAGTTAGAATGACAGCTGAAATGAAAACAGTTGATATTTAAGATACTTCAGAATTTAAGAACTCAAGGGACAACTTGAAGAAGGTACTACTATCAAATCCTTTAGTAATGAGCAGTTGGATGAGGAACAGAAAACTTGTGTTACAGTAACTATTCCAATCATTGACATTTTGAAATAAGAAGTTTTATTAAATTTAATTCTAATAAAGATTAAATCCATTTAAATCCTCAGAAAGAATGTTGAAGGAACATGGAGAAATAGCTTTGGCTCACATAGTTTCTGAACTTTGAGGATGAAAGATATACTTAAGATGTACTTTTAAATGGATCCTTTTTATTTGTAGAAAGCTAATTTGTAGCCTAGCAATTTTCTGTGATTATTAAAAGAACTATCTCTCCAATGTTTCCAATTTAATGGCACATTTTTTTTTTTTTTTTTTGCTTCCTGCTCCAAAGATTTACACAGGATAGCACTCTTTTCTTTGGAGCCATAGTATAAACAGGGTTAAAGACTCAAGTTATTATTACAATTATTCAAGAGTTTTTGTTGTAATTGAATGATCTGTGGCAAACTGCAAGGACCTAATTCAACCAAAGGGATGATCTGAATCTCTGGTTCATCTTCTTGTGGACCTTGAAGTGTTGCAGTGTGATTGTGGAGGAGTAACTAACATTTCAGAAGTTCCTCCCTGTAATAATTTAATTTAATCTATTTGACCTTAGGGCTTTTGTTTTCGTGTAGAATTTAAGAATAATTGTTGGTATCTATTTTTAATTTCCTTCTTCCTTTCTTTTCCCCTCCCTCCCTCCCTCCTTCCTTTCCTTCTTCCCTCCCTCCCTCCCTCCTTCCTTCCCTCCTTCCCTCCCTCACTCCTTCCTTTCTTCCTTCGATTGAACCCAGGAGCACTTTCCCACTAAGACACAATCCCAGCCCTTTTATTTTTTATTTTGAGACAGGGTCTCCCTAAGTTGCTTAGGGCCTCACTAAGTTGCTGAAGCTGGCTTTGAACTTGTAATCCTCCTGCCTCAGCCTCTCGAGCCACTGGTATTGCAGGCATGCTACTGTACTTGGCTATTTTTAAGGTTAAGAAGTATCTATAAATATTGTATTTTGTTCTTTGTATAGAGTAACGGGGTGCTATAGTAAAGTGGTTTAATTGAAAATGCTTAATTGAAAATATTTTATTTTGTGACAAATTGATTCTGTGGCTCCAAAAGAAATGACCCATGCAATACACATTTCAAGATCATTTGGCTATGTGCTTCCTGCCTAATGAGATTTTGTATTATTTTGTTTGGGTGTTAATTGTTATTGTAGCATCAGGAATTTTGTTGACCTTGAAACTTGGATTCAGTTTAAACTTTATGATCTCTGTTTGAGAAAAAAATATGTGTGAATAAATAAATATATATCCATGTACACACATATATTATATTATTTATCATTTTAAGACACACTTCAGAAATTATTGCATTTTGCAAACATTTTCTTTTGGCAATTTTAGAACAAATATTTATATTTTAAATGTAATTTTTCCTTGGTGGTCAGCAGGTCAAGTAACATTTCTTTTGAAAATAGCAGATAGAAATAAATTAAAATCAACATAGTTAATTAAGTTTCAAGCATTTAACATGCTAATAGCTATAAACATTTGAAAGTTCCCACTGCTGAATAAACACAGAGCCAAATAAAACTGGGTTACAGTTCTACAGGTTCCTGCTTTTATCAAATTAAGCTTTAATTCTCATATTTGGAATAAATTTTAAATGGATTAAATGTGAGCATAGTGGAATATTTATTCATTAGCTTGCTAAAGTTCCCCTTCTCAAACAATTAGCATTCAAAACAAATACTTTGTAATCAACAAAATGCAAGGTAGGGGAGGTAGGTCTTAACAATTAGAAGAAAAGATTCCTTTATCCAAAGGCTGATAAGCAGGTGTTTCTAGCATGCACTAATTTACATAAACACACATGCGCACATGCTCTCCATCAGCTACTGCGGATGCTCTGCCCTGTAGACCAATTCTGTTCCTGGACCATGGCCATGTGTTTCTGGCCTTGGGCCTTGCAGTGCCCTTAAAAAAGGAAACAGATGACTGAAGGAAACTGGTCCAAGAAGATGTAGATCTAAATTATCAAAATAGCAAGCGACTCCAGGGAGAGAAATGCACTCATGTCTTACAGGCCTGAAGCACTGCTCAGCGTAACCTTTGATGGCAAGAAACAGAGTGGTGTTAATTATAGAAAAGACCTTGTAGGACTGAAGAGAAGTCATATGAAGACTCAATATTCCTGTATCTTGGCTATATTCTAGGATGTTAATTTAGTAATATTGATCAAGAACCATGTTTTGTTTTAAGTTTACTGAGAGATAGTTAACTATCCTTTTAGGACATGATATAATGGAAATTCACACAGTCCACATTCTAGGTGAGAAGTCTGGGTGATGATATCAATTCTTTCCAAATTAATTGAAAATGTTAACACATCTGAACACAATCTCAGTGGCATTCAGAGCAATAGTCATCAGTATTACTATGGAAGAACAAAGAGCCACTCCTCTTTATCATTGAGTCCCAAAATTACACTCTGGGATAATTCTTCTATAGTTCCAGAGTGAAGGGATTGAGAATGAATTTGGACTCTTTGGGATAACAATATCTGCTCATTTTTCACAGCCTCCATGTCTTTGGTTTTGGATTATTACCATACCACCCACTTGATCACTTAGAAAATCTTAATAAAATATGATACAAAAAGCAAATCGAAAGAAAATGAAAACAGAACACTAAAATCTCTCATTCAAAATGAGTATATAAACCAAAATTTCATCATTTTGACCAACTTTCACAATTAGTGAAGAAGTTTATTCTCAGAAAGTCACCTGTGATTGTTAATTTCATGTCAAATTGGGCTAACAACATCAAGGACATAACTAATCTCTTCTAGGCTTGAATAGAACAAAAAGGTGGAGAAAGGGCAAATTTACTCTACCTATTAAAACCGGGATATCAGTCTTCTCCAGTCCTCAGACATTAGTGCTCCTGCTTCTCAGGCCTTTAAACTCAGCATGAATTATACTACTGGCCACTGACTCTTCTGGTTCTCAAACTGCAAGAGGCAGATTGAGAAACTTTAGCATTTGCAATTTTGTAACCCAATTCCCATAATCAATCAATCTTTCTCCCTCTCTCTCTCTCTCTCTCTCTCTCTCTCTCTCTCTCTCTCCATTATACATATATATGGATCTGGACAAAAATTTTAAAAATATATATGTAGAATGCTTAATGAGTTAAATGAAGGAATTATAATGTACCAAATAGTGATTCAAAATGACAAAATAAATAAAATTAAGAGGACATTAAAAATAAGCATTTAGAAGTTATAAAAATAAAAACTAATTATTGAAATTAAACATTCTAAAATGTAATATACTTTATATTGGAGGTGGTCAAGGAGAAAATTGGAAATTAGAAAGATGGTACTGAAGAGCTTGCTCGGAGTGGCATATAGATGTAATCTATGAAGGAGAAGTGAGACATGGAGAATAACTATAATAGCTCTGACATGTCTAATAGCAGTGTCAGAAGAAAGGAAAGGAAGAAAAATTATAGTTGAAGAAATAGCAGCTAAACTGGAGAAAGATATGAACTCTCATAATGAAAGTATATAGTGAATATTAAGTAGGATAACTAAAGTGATATCAATATGTGTTATGGTAAAATTGCTGAATATAAAAAAATAAAATTATCAAAATTACCAAGGAGAAAATGGAAATTGTATTGTAAGGAAGAACCTTGAAACTGGAAATAGACTTATCCTTAGGAACCAGGGATGCTAGAAAAGTATGGGGCAATATCTTTAAAGGCTGAAGGAATACACCTGCCAAATTAAAATTGCGGGTGGCTAACCTACTATATAAAAATGGACTAAAACTAAAAGAACAAAGCAAGACATACTCAGAAACATATTTACTCTTTATAAATCCTTTCTAAATTATAGAAGTATTAAGAACACTGAATTGAGAATGGAGGTATGGAATCCAGGAAACAATTGTAAACTCAAGGAAAAAAATAAAATTAAAATTAAAAAATTATTAAACTACTTAAAATAATTAACAATCTTTATATAAAAGTAGAGAAATAAAACTGTAGATAACATTAACAAGATAGTAGGTGGAATGGCTGAAGAAATTGCAGGAAAGTCTTTGTATTTGAGAGGAAGATAGAAATACTGAACCAAGACTGATATATATATATATATACACACACACACACAAATATAGATATACACACAAATATTTAAGAATAATGACCAAAAGGGTAGAAGTACAATCTACCAACATATGGCTTCCAAATAAAAGAGGAGGGGAAAAAATAAGAGATATGGAAAAAAATCTATTAAATAAAGAAACTAAGGAAAGAGAAAAAAGTAAATGAAAATACTGATAAAAACAAAGCCCCAAAATAAAATGTATAAATAATCCAAATGTATCAACGATTAAAACAAATACCAATGAATTAAACTCACAAAGGAAAAAATAATTATCTAATTTGATTTCTAAAAATCCAGCAACATATTAATTTTAATAGACACAATTTAAACAAAATCATATAGAGAAGTTAAAAAATCACATATTAGAGAAAGAGAAACACAATAAATAATGTTACAGATAGAATTTGAGGCAAGAGTATTGATAGGGAACAAGAGGAATGACATTGCAATTAAAAGAAAGTCCATGAGAAAATAAATCATAAACTTCTAAGTATTTAACAACATTGTCTTAAAATACAGAAAGCCAAAACTAAGAAAATAATAAGCATGTTTGACAGGTCCATGTTTATGGCATATGACTTAACACAGCCTTCAAAAATATGTAGCTCAAACAAAATTAGTACAGATATAGAAGATCTTATCAATGAAATAACAGAACTGATTAATGACTATGTATAGATTTCTGCATCTTCTAATTAGAGAGTACGTATTCTTTTTAAGCTCACATATTGAAAATTTGCAAAAATCCAATCTGTATTAGGAAAGTAGAAATTCTAGTAAACAAAAAGTCAGTATTCTACCCATGAAACTCTATTGCCATAATATAATATGAAAAACTAATAATTAAAAAGTCAAAACATATATGCATGAAGATATACAGTAAAATTTGAAAAAGAATAAAAATAATTTCCAATCATGTATGTTAGCATGCCATAGAGCATAGAGCTGCAGTAACACTGTTGTCCACTCAAGAATAGATAATCCAGCCAGGTGTGGTGGTGCATGCCTATATTTCCTGTGGCTCAGGAGGCTGAGACAGGAGTATCCCAAGTTCAAACCAGCCTCATCAACTTAGCAAGGCACTTAGCAACTCAGAGAGACCCTGTCTCTGAATAAAATATAAAAAGGGGATGTGGCTTAGTGGTTAAGCACCTCTGGGTTCAGTCCTGAGTAGAGAGAGAGAGAGAGAGAGAGAGAGAGAGAGGGAGGGAGAATAGATAAGACAGAATACATAGAATTTCACATACATGCAAAAATGTATATATGTGTCACAATTGAATAGAAAATTATTCAGTAAGTTGTAGTAAAGCAATTTTTTCATAAATAAAAAATTCTTTATATTCTCATCTTGTACTGTGTACTAATGTCCATTCAAGAAGGGTTAAACAGTTGAATGTAAAAGTCAAGGCAGAAAGTAACTACTCAATAACAGAAATGAATAAATGTCTGGATAAAAGAATATTTTCTAAGCTTGAGGTAACCAGAATATTCAGTAAGTAAAAGATAGATTGGCCACATAAAGACTTTTTTTAAAAAAACCCTCTGTACATTAAAATGTCTATTAGAAACAGTATGGAGGTTCATCAAACAATTAAATTTAGAGCTACCATATGATCCAGCAATCCTAGAGCTAGTTGGTATGTACCCAAAGGAAATGAACTCAGTTACATCAAGACAATATCTAAGCATTATGTTTATTGCAGTACTATTTACAATAGCCAAGACATGGAATCACCCTAAGTGCCCATCAATGGAAGAATGGATAAGGAAATGTGGTATATATACATAATGGAACACTAATCATCTATAAAAAACGAAATCCTGTAGTATTCTGTTTTTAAGTCCTTTGGGTATAGTCTGAGGAGAGGGATAGCTGGGTCAAATGGTGGTTCCATTCCCAGATTTTCAAGGAATCTCCATACTGCTTTCCATGTTGGCTGCACCAATTTGCAGTTCCACCAGCAATGTAGGAGTGTACTTTTTTCCCCACATCCTCACCAACACTTGTTGTTGTTTGTCTTCATAATAGCTGCCATTCTGACTGGAGTGAGATGATATATTAGAGTAATTTTGATTTCCATTTTTCTGATTGCTAGAGATGATGAGCATTTTTTTCATATATTTGTTGATTGATTGTATATCCTCTTCTGAGAAGTGTCTTTTCAGGTCCTTGGCCCATTTGTTGATTGGGTTATTTGTTTTTTCGGTGCTTAGCTTTTTGAGTTCTTTATATACCCTAGAGATTAGTGTTCTATCTGATGTGTGAGGGGTAAAAATTTGCTCCCAGGATGTAGGCTCTCTGTTCACCTCACAGATTGTTTCTTTTGCTGAGAAGAAACTTTTTAGTTTGATTCTATCCCATTTATTGATTCTTGGTTTTAATTCTTGCACTACAGGAGTTCAGCACAATTCACAATAGCTAAACTGTGGAGCCAATCTAGATGTCCTTCAGGGGATGAATGCATAAAAAAATGTGGTTTATATACACAATGGAATTTTACTCAGCATTAAAAGAGAATAAAATCATGGCATTTGCAGGTAAATGGATGGCGTTAGAGAAGATAATGCTAAGTGAAGTTTGCCAAGCCCCCCCCCCAAACAAATAAATGCCGAATGTTTTCTCTGATATAAGGAGGCTGACTCATAGTGGGGTAGGGAGGGGGAGCATGGGAGGATTAGATAAATTCTAGATAGGGAAGAGAGGTGGGAGGGAAAGGGAGGAAGCAGGGGATTAGCAAGGATGGTGGAATGTGATAGACATCATTATCCAAAGTACATGTATGAAGACTCGAATTGGGTGTCAACATACTTTATATACAAACAGAGATATGAAAAATTGTGGCATATATGTGTAATAAGAATTGTAATGCAAAAAAATCAATAAAGACATGAATTGGCATGAACATACTGTATATACAAAGATATGAAAAATTGTGCTCTATATGTGAAATAAGAGTTGTAATGCAAAAAGAAGGAAAGAAAGAAGTTCTGTCATTTGTGAGAATGTGGATGGACCTAGATAAAGATCATTTATATATAACAATTTTAGTAACAGAGTTTTAGAGAATTCTGAGGCCTCTAGCAGCTTTGGAAGTCTGTGATTTTATCCCCTACTATAAAGGCCATTCCTACACAGATGTGGGACTTTGGGCTGGTTATCTTGCCAAAGGCCACTTCTCCATTGTCTCCCTAGATCAACAGTTTTATCAGCTTGAATCCTTTGGCTAGAGGGCAAAGGTAGGCCACTGTTCGTGACAGACAGTGATTGTCAGAATGGAGGAGGCCGTCAGACAGTGACTGTGGGGTGGGAGGAGGAGAAGAATCACTAGCTGGCCTGTGTTGCATTTGCTGATTGAGTTCTACTTCACTGACACCACTTCCTTCTTCTGCCTTCTCACTGGAACTAATTAAATAAGCCCATCAGGCTGACATGTGACACAGCTTCACCCCCACCAAAATGTAAAATTGTATTCAATTGTCCCACTCTTCCAGGCCCTTTGGGACTGTTTATCAAGTGGACTTGTGCCAGGTACTGAAGGTAATTGAAAACAAGATTAGATTTTTTTTTTTTTCTCCTATGAAGGAGCTCATACCTGGTTGAGGAGGGAGAGGGAGCAATATAAGAAAATGAAGAAAATTTGGGTATTGTCACTTGCTGTCATTGACCAAGGACATAATGTTCACCTTGCTTTGTTTAAGGAAAATTTTGGGTGGTGTGAATTTAATAAGAGGAAAATATTGCATCTGAATTGTTCTAATCAAGTTAATTGAACAGAGGGAAGAATTCCAAGAATACCTTTATGGCTAAATGAGAAAATTAATCTTCATAGGAAGTCTTAGACCTAAGAGCCCTCCCTACCTTTCTGGAATGAAATGTGAACTCTTACAATAAGGTTGATATTCCATTTCTACATTATTGATAGGATCCAACCATATATCTGGATTATTAATATATGACACAAGGTCTGAGTTTATGATACTAAATGATTTTGTTTTTACTTTAAGAAATACATTTGATTCAATTATTGTCCATAGATAAACAAAGGAATTTGCTTTACATTTGATAAGGTGATTAAAAATAGTGGTTTAGTGTTCTTGTTGAAACTGTTATTGAAAATACCTTTATTGGCTTAATATCAGAAATGCATAGTGTGACCTTATGAAGTCCAGTGGATAGAAGCTGATTTCAAATTAGTTCATACAAAGCTCTGGTATTCTTAGATAATATCCATGTTCTGCCTCAAAAACTATTGCTCTAGTTTGGATCTGATATATTTCTCCAAAACCCACATATTAAAGGCTTGGTCCCCAGCACATGGTGTTATAGAGAGATAGTGGAACCTTTAAGAACTGGGACATGAGCCAGGCATGGTGAGGTATGTCTGTAATCCCAGCTACTCAAGAGGCTGAGGCAGGAGGATCATAAGTTTGAGGCTAGCCTGGATGACTTAGTAAAACCCTGTAAATCAGGAATAAAGTGCTCCTGGGTTCAGTACCAAGTGCCACAAAAATTAAATAAAAAAAAGTGTAGCCTAGTAGAAAGAAGTTAAGTCATTGGGGAGGTGCCCTTGAGGGTGATATTAAGACCCTTACCTGGTCCCTGTCTCTTCCTCTTTATTTTTTTGCTTCTTGCTGATCATCAGGTGGGCACCTTCCTCCACCTCACACTCCTGCTGTGAGATGTTTCCTTCCCACAGGCCCTCAAGCAGTGGACCCACCAACTATGGAATGAGACCTCATAAGCTGTGAGCCATAAAAACTCTTTTCTCTTTATAAGTTGATGCTCTTGATTATACTGTCCCAGTGACAGAAAACTAACAACTATTTTCTTCGTTGGGCTGCTCTATTGGTCAATGGCAGCTGTTTCAGGGACCACAAGTCTAGTGGTAACATGGTGCTTAATTTTATGATGAAATAGAAGAAAGAAACCTCTAAAAATGGATTAATGCTCTTACATTAAAAATTTAAAAATATCTACTAGATGTAATAATGGAATAGATTAAAGTTTTTAAGAGCTGAGGATGGAATTTAAACTACAGATTTATGGGATTCTGGTCTGGATTCAGGGAGACTGGAAAAGACTAAGGTTTTTGGAAATGGTCATAGAGCTTAGAAAATCCTCTAATTCTTGTGGTAGATGGATCACAGAAAGCCCCTGGCACTCGCCATGAATTAGGATGATGTGCTTGTGGAAGGAAGTCACTAGCTGTTGGGCCTCACAGGGCTCAGAAAATAATATCTAAAGCAGGGGTCTAAAGTCGAACACCTTCTGTGGTATGCTGTGAATTCCCTCCACAATCCTTTTCTGTCTGTTTTTATTAAATCTCTTATGGTTAGAATTACATCATTTTCCCCTCAAAATCCCTTTTTCAGCTGTAATCTTTCTTGACAATAAAAATAGAAATCTCTTTCAAAACTACATTTAAAGAATCTTCTTAGTTACCTTACACCAAGCCAAGTATTTAGGTCAGTGAGATTTTGGATTATTTTCCAAAGCAAATGGGAAAGTTTTGACTGTACACACACTCTAAGTTGCAAATTAGAAAGATCAGTTCTGAAGGAAACTTATAGTTTCTCAAGTACAATCTGGGGTCAATTTGGAGACCTGAAGCATTTGAACTCATGGATCTCTGTTGTGGGAAAAAAATCCATCTTTCTTTCAGGAAGAACCTGATACCCCAATTATCAGCACTCTGGTTTTGCTTCAGCAGTAGATGGATCCCTCCTTCAAGAGCATACTCTTCCAGGCTTTCCACGTCCCATGTCCCATGACTGATGGTAGCAGGATATGAAGGACCCACATGGCACTGCTCTGATGAACCAAGTGTGCTCTACCTCCCAGGGAGACTAGCTGAGGCTTCAAAGTCTTGTGTCAGTTTGACACATTCCTGTGCCCAAATCTGGCCCTGCCCCTCTGTGGCATGAGTTGATTTCTTCAACTAGAGATGCCAGCCTGAGGTTTTATTACCAGCAGAGGCCCTACAGTGCAGGAGACAAGATGGAGCATTCACATTGGATCACTGCCCAGTAAGCAATGAGGGATCCCAATCCTCTAATTCTGGTGGTAGGTAGATCACAGAGAACCCTTGGCACTGGCTGTGCATTAGAATACTTATGGAGAGAAATTCAATAGTGGCTATAATTTATCAGCTGTATTGGGAAGGATGAGAAAATAGTGACCCAAAATAAAATACCTTTGGATGGCTATTGTTTAGTACCACTGATAAATTCGAAGATGAAAGCTATAGAGGTTAAGATCCAGGGCTTCTACCAACAGAAAATGAGGTGGGATTCAGATACACTAATTTAGGAAACATATCTCTAGGCCAAAGATCATTTTGTATAGGTGACAATTCTCTGACAGAACAAATTTTTAAAAAGAATTAAGTAGTTTAAGAGCACATAAAGATTTCAGAAATACAACAACAATGACAAAAAAGTAGGTCTTCCTACCAATTTAACATGTTTAAATAAAGGTGATTATTTTTGGTCACTCTCCTTACTAGTGTTCCCTACCTTTCCTTGTGGTGTTTGAAAGGTTGTCAATACCCATATTCATGAATTTCATCTTCAAATTCTTTTTACACACAAATATTTCAATTACTTTTTTTCATTGAGCTATTTCTCATGATTGCTAATAACTACATGTGCAAAGTGATAACACATCTTTTTTGTTTATATTGGAGGTACTTTGAATTTTATTGATCTAAATGAATTCCACATGGCTCATGGCAAAACAGAAAATGTTAGCACTTTTCTGCCTTTATTATCTTGTCATGTAGAATTAAGACACTGAATGAACATAATGAATGTTTTGTAATGGACCAAATACTTTGTTTCTCAATTTCCTGATGGGAAGAGAAACCCTCCTTTCCCTAAATCTTTTCAGGATCTTTCTAAAATGATTTTTTTGGGGGTGGGTGCTAGGGATTGAACCTAGGACCTCCCGCATGATAGGCAAGTGCTCTGCACTGAGCTACTCCCCAGTCTTCTAAGTAATTTTTAAAAATGAATAGAAAGTTTAAAACATGAAAAATTGAAAGACGAACACTGTGGATTTCAGAACATTGGTTTAGTTAATGTTAGTAGAAATATGAAAATGATACCTATGAGAAAGATATATTTAGCTTCCTTTATGTTTTTTAATGCATACTCATTAACTTTCCACTTAAAATAATATAAATAATCTAAAAGAGTTTTCATGGGAAGAGAGAAAAATGTTTGCTCCCTCTTAAATTAGAGAGATATCTTCCTGTGGTGGAGCACACCTGTAATCCCAGTGGTTTGGGAGCTGAGGCAGGAGGATTGTGAGTTCGAAGCCGGCCTCAGCAAATTTGCAAGGCCCTAGGCAACTCAGTGAGACCCTGTCTTTAAATAAAATACAAAAAAGGAATGGGGATGTGGCTCAGTGGTTAAGTGCCCCTAGGTTCAATCCCTGGTACCAAAAGGAAAAAAAAATGAGAGAGAGAGAGAGAGAGAGAGAGAGAGAGAGAGAGAGAGAGAGAGAATGTGAATGACTCTCAGGCCTCAGGCAGCCCGTGGAATCTACATAGAGTTGGTTTGTTAGGAACAAAATAAACAATTTAAGATTTGGGATTCTATGTGTAACAACTATAATCAAGTTCTGGTGGAATCTTTTTTTTCACCTAATGGCAGAGGCAATGTTTATTCACACAAGCAAAACAAAGCCAGGACTCAAGAGCACTTGATCAAATTACCTCACCAGCAGGGACCTCAGTTACCTCCTCTCTGTATAAGTGGTTCTTAGAACCTAGATGTACATTAGAATCATTGGTCAGTGTTATAGTTTGGAATATGAGGGGTCTTCTGAAAAGCTCATAGGTTAAACAATACAGGAATGTTCAGAGGTGAAATGATTAGATTATGAGAGTTGTAACCTCACCAGTGGATTAATCCAATTGATGGATTAATACTTTGAAAGTGGTACAGCATGCAGGGTGGTAACTCTAGGCAGATTAGGCATGTCCTTGGGGGATTATACTTCATTCCTGGCTTTTTGAGCTCTCTCTCTGTTTCTGAGCTGCCATGAGCTATGCAGCCTTCCTCTACTGCTCCCGTCCATTATGATGTTCTGCCTCAACTTGGGTCCTGAGCAATGGAGTCAGCTGACCATGGACTGAACTTCTGAAACCATGAGCCCAAAATGAGCTTTTATGCCTCTAAATTGTTCTTGTTAGTTATTTTTTCCACAGTGACAAGAAAGCTAACTCAGGGAGCTTTTTACAAAGAAAATCCTAGGGCTGGGTGTATGGCTCAGTGGTACAGCATCTGCCTAGCATGTACAGAGAGCCCAGGATTCAATCCCTAGAACCATAAAAAATGAACCAAAAGAAATTCCTGTCATCATAGCTTAGTTTTGCCTTTGTTTTTAAAATGAGATAATACAAAATATACTCTTTCCACCCATTACTGGGTGATTAACCCAGGGGTGCTATACCAAAGAGCCATATCCCCAGTCCTTTTTATTGTTTATTTTGAGACAGAGTCCTGCTAAATTGCCCAGGCTAGCCTCAAACATGTCTCAGGCTCCTGAATCATAGTATTATAGCATGCACCATGGCTCTTGGCCCAAATAGCCCTTTTGTGGCAACTTTTAAGTTCAACATCATTTCCATGAAATTATCATATTGTTGCATGTATCACTAGTTCATCATTTATCATTGCTGTAAAACATTCCCTTGTATAAATATGTCATAATTTATTCATTCTTCTGTTGAAAGTTATTTAAAGTACTTCTTGCTGGGGGATATTATATGTAGTACTACTTTAGTAATTTTGGTCTGTGTTTTAGAGAATGAAAGTATACCCATTTCTTTGAGGTAGGTATCTAAAATTCAAATTGTTAGGTCATAGGAATTTTTTATGTTTAACGTTGATATTGCAAATCACTTTGCTAAAGTACTTATGCTGAATAGTATTGCAGGAGTGTTCCAGTTGTGTTATATCCCCCTTGGACGCTTGTTTTCTGATTTAGCCAGATTTTGCATCGCTGTGACCAAAAGACCTGATAAGAACAACTTAGAGGAGTAAAAGTCTATTTTAGTTTATGGTTTCAGAGATTCAGTTCATGGTCAGCTGACTCCATAGCTTGGGCCAAAGGTGAAGCAGAGCATCATGGCCTAAGTTTGTGGTAGAGGAAAGCAGCTCAGGATGTGGAAAGCAGGAAGCAAAGACAGTTACCACCCATATCAATGGATTGATCCACTGATTAGGTTATAGTTCTCACATTCCAACCATTCCACTCCTGAACACTCCTGTGTGCTGTCTCATATGTGACTTTTTGGAGGACACTTATTATCTCGCATTCCAAACCATAAGAGTATCATCTAAAAAAAGGAACAAAACCCCCAAACAAACAAACAAACAAAAACTTTAGCCATGCTGGAAAAGGTGTTATGGTGTCATGTGGTCTTAACTTACAGTTTTCTGTTTGCTGTTGATCTTCAGCACTGTCCTTATTGAATATTTGGATATCCTATTTTAAGAAGTATCTGGCCAGGTGCATTGGCACATGCCTGTAATCCCATTGGCTTGGGAGGCTGAAGCAGGAGGATTGTGAGTTCAAAGCCAGCCTTAGCAATTTAGAGAGGACCTAAGCAATTTAGCAAGACTCTGTCTCAAAATAAAATATAAAAATGGACTGGGGATGTGGTCCTATGGTTAAGTGTCCCTGGGTTCAATCCCTGATACAAAAATAAAATAAAAAAGTATCTCTTCTATGTTTTTACCTTTTCCTAATTGTCTGCAGTGATTTTTAATATATTTTGAGTACAGGTTCTTTTTTGGATACATGTATTGAAAATTTTTCTCTCTCTATGACTTTTCATTTTCTTAATGTTATCTTTTGATAAGGATAAACTATTAATTTAATGAAATTTAATTTACCACTGTTGTTATGATTAATACTTAGGTGTCTTTTTTAGGAAATTAATGACCATTAAATATATTGGGGCTGGGGATATAGCTCATTGGTACAGTGCTTGTCTAGCATGCACAAGACCTTGGGTTCAATCCCCAGCACCTCTCTCTCTCTCTCTCTCTCTCTCTCTCTATATATATATATATATATATATATATATATATATATATATATATAAAACAGCTTTATTGTCTTCAATGCTCTCACATTTAGATCTATAGTCCATTTGCAATTAGTGTGAATTAAGGGTCAAGTTATTTTTTCATATGGATATTCAATTATTTATTTAAATTTTTGTTTGGCTTTTATATTCATGAGGTAGATTGAGTTATAATTTACTTTTCTTATGATGTTCCTATCAGGTTTTATTAGCTGGGTTATACTGGCCTCATTATCAGGTTGGGGTATTTTCCTGTTTCTCTATACTCATGAGAAGTTTGTGTAAGATTAATATTGTTCCTCCTTCATATGTTCAGAAGAATTAATCAATGCAGTCTCTCAGCAGTTTCCCAGATCAAAGTCCTCCCGGATTACTATTATAGCCTTCTAAACTGCTTGTGCCCCCATACTGTATTTTTTTTACTTATTTTCTCAGTTATTAATCCATTTTCAAGCATGAAAGAGAAATTAAACTTCATTACAGAAGATTTTCAGAGGGTATCCACATTAATTCTCAATAAGGAAATTTTAGCTATGCTTTAAAATACTAGAAACCATGTGTCATTTCTCCAGAAAATGCACTAAAGTAGATGAAATGGAAAAAAGCATAGTGTGTAGGTGTGATAAGTGTTCTCTCTTTTGTACAAAACAAGATAGGAGAGCTGTGTCTGTGATCTAAGGTTGTATTTGCTTATTTGTTAGATTTCTAAAAATGTGCCTTCACTAATAGGCTGCTGGGTGTTGGTAAAAATAAGCATTGTAATTAAACAAATGTAATGTCATGGCTCTGTTGAACTGTGAGAGTTTTGTTTTAGACAGAGATGACTGTGGCCCTATTTAGGAAAGGAAGAGAGAAAAATAGGTTGTCTAGGTTTGTAACAAATATCACCAATATCTGCTACAAGAGGAAGGGAAAAATGACTGTCTCAATTAACTTAGCAATATATTAAGTGACTAGAAAGGATTAGCTACTGCAGCAAGGTTAGAATTTTCTATAAAGACTCAATCAATTTCTATGGAGGATTTCTTTTCTCTCTCTCTCTCTCTCTCTCTCTCTCACACACACACACACACACACACACACACACACACACATACACACACACACAGACACACACACAGACACACAACTGTGATCTTTTATACTTGTATTTCAACGTCTTGGATCTCTCTGATTTCCATTACAGTACAAAAATAAACCCTACCTCTCCCCCAAATCAAATGAAGACTAAATGGTACAACAATTCAAGTGGGCATAAAACCAACCCATGAAATCTATCTGAAGAGGCACTATGATGACACTTCATGTGATGATGTTGTATAGAGAGTACAGACCAGATGGAGGCCTTGGAGAATTTCCTTTCTTTCCCCGGGGAAACCCTAGGAGGTGGAAAAAGTCATTGGTAAAAATGGAAGAAAATTTCACATTTGGAGAAGGTTTTAGGACAGAAAGAAGTGATTTACAGCATGGATAACTTCAAGTTTCTGATCCAAGGATATGGAATTGGAGATGATTTTATAAGCAAATGATAGTTCACAGTGTAAGCAATTAAATAGATATGACTTGGAAATAAGGATGAACTAGTTAGAAGAAGGAGTTTTACTTTCTCCTTAATGAGAGAGCTGAGAGAAGTAGTTCTGGTTTGTGAGGAAGATGGAAGTACCAATTAGGAGAGGACACAAATTTCTACCAAATGCTATCACATTGGTCAACTTATGCCCCCTCCACCAATGAAAGTACTGCTACAAATTCATGTAGCTGTGACTCACCTGCTTTGTGTGTGTTCTATCACAGCTGACTGAACAAACCAGGGAAAGAACCATGGGAGAGTCAGAGGGATCATGATCTGAGAGGTACAGCCTCTTCAGGGGAACCTTCTGGTTTTCTAGGTGTCAAAGGCCGGCTACCTAAGTGAAACTTCAGAAAGCCTTCTACAGCTTTCCTTGGCTACTGCGTATTGTTGTGACATCGTAGGCAAGACAAAGGTCATTAACCAAGTTTCCAAGACAGTCCAGCTTGGTTGGCTGTAAGAATCCCATGTGTCACCTCACACTGATGTCTTGACCTCAGGGCACATTTATAGCTTTGTCTTCTTTTAACCTTTGCATGCTTCAGCCAAAACAGAAAGCCTGTGGGCCTCAATACCAGCTCTCTGGGATTTTCTGTCAGATGTTAGTTTTTTTTCCAGCTGTTACCAATCATGTTAAATTGTTCCCAGCTGCACTTCTGTGGCCCCTGGAAGGCTTCATCAAACCTTAGGTGTGCAGGTGCCCTGCCCTGGCAGGCTTGCCCGTCTTTGTGAGGCAGGTGCTGATGTGCTCTGCTATTCTTCTTCCCACAGCTCTTCCTCACTGAGTGATCTCAATTCACACACAGCTTTGCTTCTCTTGGAAGTGAACCAGAACTACTGCTCTGCCTCTTGAGGTGAAGTGCCTTCAAAGAGAGAGGGATGGGGCTTCATGCCGGGATTGAATGTGGCCCTTGAGGCGCTTCTAGAATAAACCTCAAAACAAGATTCTCTTCGCAGCACACATTTCTCCTCACCCACCTTCTCTCTCCCTCTCTCTCTCCTGCCCCTTATGGTCCTGCTGGGGAAAAGAAATCAGGTGGCAAGAAGTTGTTAAGGCTGAGGATTAAGCTACACTTGAAGAAAAAAAGTTAACCATTTTTCTAGGATTGTGGTAACTGGAGTCTATTTTTTTTTTTTTTTTTTTTTTTAGCACTAAGAAGCAATTTTTTTATTGCTTACACACTGGAAAGTTAAAGTAGATTTAGGAGATCATGCTGGTGAAACAAGCCAGCAAACCCTCTAAAAAGAGAAAAGATTGTCTTTACCATTTAAAATCTGGAAACCTATATTGACCTATACTGTTTAAAATCTGGAAAGCTTTAACAACCTTCTTCCAGTTCCTGCAGAGTAAGATTCACTAAAAATTTAGGCCTTACACTGAGTTCATTAAGGTCTTACTAATGGGTTCATTTATTGCTAATCCAGCTGTACCCACCGGCTCCCACCCTGCTTTTGTATATATTCAAGATATAGTAAATCTTTGAGGTATCATGGAGGGATTGATCTTTTTTATTCTTCTATTTTGTGTGTTTTATTTATTCTTTCTAGTTATCTACAACAACAGGATACACCCTGATTTAATCACAAAAATATGGAACACAATCCACTCTAATTCAGTCCCGCTCCAATGCACCCGTCACCCCCTTCTCCTCTACCTCACTCCACTGATCCTTCTTCAATCCATTTACAGTTTTCTTTTTTTAAAAAAAAATTAGTGTCCTGTGGATACAACCCATGCTGGGACCCACTGTGACACATCCATCATGCACATATGAAAGTTAGGGCAGATTCATTCCACTGTTCTTCCCTTTTCCTGTTCCTTCTTCCTGTTTTTTCATTCCCCTCCCTCTCCTCTACTGACCTTTCCTCTATTTTGATGAAATTGAGGGAGTTATCAGAGAGCAATCTCTCTCCTCTCTGCCCGTGATAGGAAATTAATAAATGTTAACTATATAGATGAGCATGAGAATAGTAGGACTTTCTGGTCCATATTAGTCAAAGGAGGAAGGGGGAGCAGAACATGAAAAATAGAGTTTGGAAGAATGGGCAAGGAGACAGGGGTCTGACGGCAAAGGGGCTTGAGAAATACAAGTGGACAAGGTTTTTTAGGGAGGTTGGGGGTCCTCAAAACAGCATACCCTAGATGTTAAGGGGGAAGCCGGATCCCATTCTTGCTGTGTACACCAATGGTTAGGCATTGGTAAAATATTTGTCTTGGACATGGGTAAGGGGTGGATTTGGAGAGTGTTTGGTAAATCAGCAGGTAAATCAGCAGACCCTGGTCTCTCTTTCTTTTTGGTTTGTACTGTGTGTATCTTGATACTATTTCCCTAAGAACTCTCAAGTCCGTCTCTTCTCCACTCCAATGGAGACCTGAAATTCCAGCCATTTCACATTTCCTAGTTTGAAGACTAGAGCAATCCAATTTATTTATCAGTTTCTAATAGTACCTTTCTAATCCATTGTCAGCCTTGCTACCAAACAGATCATTATAAAATGCAAGTTCATTTTATTGTATTGCTGTTTTATTGACAATTCTTTAGGGCTCCCATTGCCTCCCAAACTTTGGGCATGTAAGACACTTCACTCCTGCCTACCTCTTCAGCCTGTCCCCTACCAGGTCTCCAGCACTACTGAATCACTTCCAGCCCAGGAATTGACGACATGGTTCTGACCTCTGTATCTTTCCACAAGTGGCTTCCCCTGCCTGGAATCCTCTACATGATTCCTCTTCACCAACCTCCTACTCTCATCAACTGATGAGCCCTACTTGGACTTTATTTATTTATTTATTTTTATTTGTTCTTTTTAGTTATACATGACAATAGAATGTATTTTGACATACACACATACATGGAGTATAACTTCCCATTCTTGAAGTTGTAGATGCTGTGGAGTTACCCTGGTCATGTATTCATATATGAACATAGGAAAGTTATATACGATTCATTCTGCTCTCTTTCCCATTCCCATCCTCCCTTTCTTCCCCCCATTCTCCCCTATCCCAATCCAGTGAACCTCCACTCCTCCTTCTCCCTTGCCTATTGTGAGTTAGCATGTATATATCAGAGAGAACATTCAGCTTTTGATTCTTTGGGATTGGCTTATTTTGCTTAGCATAATATTCTCCAACTCCATCCATTTACCTGCAAATGTTATAATTTCATTCTTCTTTAAGGCTTAGTAATATTCCATTGTGTATATATACCACATTTTCTTTATCTATTCATCTATTGAGGGGCACCTAGTTTAGTTCAATAGCTTAGCTATTGTGAATTGAGCTGCTGTGAAGATTGATGTGGCTGCATCACTATAATATACTGATTTAAAGTTCTTTGGGTTTATGACAAGGAGAGGGATAAGTAGGTCAAATGGTGGTTCCATTCCAGGTTTTCTGAGGAATCTCCAGACTTCTTTCTGTAGTGATTGCATCAATTTGCAGCCCCACCAGCAATGTGTTAGTGTACATTTTTCCCCACATTCTCACCAACATTTATTGTTACTTTTATTCTTTAAAATTCCATCCTGACCAGAGTGAGATGAAATCTCAGTGTACTTTTAATTTAAATTTCTCTAATTGCTAACGATGTTGAACATTTTTTCATGTATTTATTGGCCATTTGTATTTTTTCTTCTGTAAAGTGTCTGTTCAGTTCCTTTGCCCATTTATTGGTTGGGTTATTTGTTTTGTGGTCTTAAGTTTTTTTGAGTTTTTATATATATCCTGGAGATCAATGCTTTATCTGAGGTGCAGGTGGCAAAGATTTTCTCCTATTCTGTAGCTCTCTCTTCATGCTCTTGATTGATTCCTTTCCTGTGAAGAAGGTTTTTACTTTGATACCATCCTGTTTATTGATTCTTGATTTTACTTCTTGTGCTTTAGGAGTCCTGTTAGCTTAGGAGGAATTTGGTTCCTAAGCCAACATGATGGAGATTTGGGCTGACTTTTTATTCTAGTAGGCACAGAGTCTCTAGTCTAATGCCTAGGACCTTGATCCACTTTGAGTTGAGTTTTGTGAAGGGTGAGAGATAGGGGTTAATATAATTTTGTTACATATGGATTTCCAGTTTCCCCAATACCATTTGTTGAAGAGGCTATATTTTCTCCTATGTATGTTTCAGGTTACTTTGTCTTGTATGAGATAACTGTATTTATGTGGGTTTGTCTGTGTCTTCTATTCTGTATCACTGGTATTCATTTCTATTTTGGTGTGAATACCATGCTGTTTTTGTTACTATAGCTCTGCAGTATAATTTAAGTTCTGGTATTGTGATGCGATAGCTTCACTCTTTTCTTTTTTCTTTCTTTCTTTTTTTTAAACCGATGATTGCTTTGGCTATTCAGGGCCTCTAATTTTTCCAAATGAATTTCATGGCTGCTTTTTCTATTTCTGGTTGAAATGTCATCAGAACCTTATTAAGAATTGCATTAAATCTGTATAGTACTTTTGGCCCTATGGCCATTTTGACAAATTAATTCTCTTTCCAAGAACATGGGAGATTTTTCCATCTTCTAAGGTCTTTTCCAATTTCTTTCTTTAGTGTTCTGTAGTTTTCATTGTAGAGGCCTTTCACCTCTTTTGTTAGATGGATTCCCCAATATTTTATTTTCTTTAAGGCTATTGTGAATGGAGTAGTTTCCCTAATTTATCTTTCAGTTAATCTATCACTGATGTATAGGAATGCAATTGATTTATGAATGGTAAAGTCACTCAGAATTATTGTGCTGTGGTCTATTTGCTTCTTGAAATTGAGAAAGGTTTGTTTGATGTACATAGATGCTCCAGTGTTTTGGGTATAAATATTTACTATTGTTATATTTTACTGTGGTTTAATTTTCTTATGCAGCATGAAATGTTCTTCTTTGTCCCTTCTGATTAACTTTGGCCTGAAATCTATTTTATCTGACAAGAGGACAGAAACCCCTGCTTGCTTTTGAGATCCATGTGAGTTATATGTTTTTCCCATCCTTTTACCTAAAGTCTGTGGATGTCTTTACCTGTGAGGTGAGTCTCTTGGAGACAACAAAATGTTGGGTCTTGTTTTTTAATTTAATCTGCCAGTCAGTTTTTTGATTGATGAGTTTAGACCATTTATATTTAATGTTATTATTGAGATATTATTTTTATTCCCTGTCATTATGATTTATTTCTGGTTTTAAATTTGAATTCGTTTCTTCATTGAGTCACTATTCTTTTAGTGTAGTTCCTCCCTTTGTTTGTTTTCACTTTTATTTTTTGTTTCTTTTTCATGAAAATATCGTATTGAGTTTATTTTGTAGTACAGGTTTTCTAGTTGTGACTTCACAAGGCAATCTTTTCTCTTGCCTTTTTGTTATTTTTGCATCTACCCATCTCACAGTATAGATCTGTGGCAGCAGAGTTTGTATCCTGTGGACTTATACTGTCCCTGCTGGTTTCCTGTACCTCACTGTTTAGGAGGAGACAAATAATAACGACAACCAATGTAAACAATATATAGCATTAAACCCAATAGTTTCTACTATGATGTCTACAATGATAATTATCACAATAAACAGAAGTGATATGATCTGTTAATGCCTACAATAAAAACAACAAGTTTGCAAAAGGGCTTATAATTTCAAATATTGGTCAGGAAGAGAAAAGAAGTGAATTAGGATGGCATGATAATGAGGGAGGAAGAGAGAATATAGGAGTAAAAAATTAAAGAAAGAGTGAAATAATAGTAGAGATTGGCTGTTAGCAGAACAGAAGAGAGAAAGAGTATCAAAGGAAACATATGTAAGAGGAAATATATATTTATATATGTATTATATATATACATATATATATATAATATATATAAAGTAAAACTTAAAAAAAATAAAAACAAGAAAATACAAAACAAAATTAAAATTACTAAGCAAACATCCTGGTCTTCAAAAACCTGATTCATGAAAATTAACTGGCTTCAAGAATGCTAGAAATGAAGAAAAAAATCAAATATGAGTATGTATAAATGTCCAGGTACCATTAAGGTCACAATTAAACAGAGGGAAAAAAAGGAAAAAAAAAAAAAAGCAAAGTGAAAAAACTGTCAATGAAAAGTTAAAGAATTATTTCCATTGGAGTTTAAGATTCTGTTTCTCTTCTCAACAGTTTTAGGTGGGGTTGTCTGAAGCGTGATGCTGGATTGGGAGAGGTAATCCTGTAGGCGGGAATTCTTGGAGGCTTAGGTTGGGCTCCAGGCTCTTCACTGAAAGCCAGTTTGTTTGGAGATATTAAGTCAGTGCATCTCCAGGGCCCAGTAATTTCCAGTCCATACTGGAAGACAATACTCCAGGGATCTCTCCTGAGTTCCATTCATGTAGTGGAAAAGCCAGTTCTTAGTTCCTTATACCACTTGTAGCCCCCACGTTTCCTGATCTTGTATTCAGTCTCTAACTTCAATCTCTCCTGCCCTCACACTTCCAAATTCCTGACTCCACATGTCTCTCCCAGCTGGTCCTGTAAGCGGCTGGATTGGAGGGGAAGAGGTACAACTGGGTGGGATTCCATGACCAGTTGTCCCCTGTATAAACCTCTCTCCATTTTTTATTTTCTCCTGGTTATTTAAGCACACTTTATGTCATGCAGTGTTGTTTACTGGGCTTGTATTTTGGACCAAACTCGGGTTTTTCAGGAATTGGCTCCCTCAGCTGCCAGCCCCAGTGCGGTGGCTGTAAAATGGTTCCTTCCTTTGTCCTCCATACACCTCTTTCCTGCACAAGGATATTGTTCTGTGCACCTTTCAGTTCAGGGTGATGTCCTTTATTTCTAAGTGCTCCATATCAGACATGCCTCAGATCTCCTGAAAATGAGGATTCTTGTAATTCCTTTATGCCTCCACTTTGCTCAAGGTGAGACTGCTCTGGCTTTTGCTTCTGGTCCAGCCAAGGCAGTGGCTGTGCAGCTGGGGATTCTTCCTTATTTTATTATATCCAACCTTCTGAGTTCCCAATCTGCTTTGAATATCTGGTTTTAAATTCCAGTAAATTGTCCACCCCCATTTTTTTTTTGTTCACCCACCTTGCCAAGAGGCTGCTTGTTTACTTTCTTGGTTTCATGCCATGAAGCATCCAGGAAAAGGACCTCTTCTATTCTGCTATCTTGAAAACCAGTTACTTGTACTTTTAGACTCTTCTCGAGTCTCATCTTACCTAACAGGCTTCCCTGTCATCCCCATCTCTTGGAGTACTCTTTCTGAGTGCTAATTCAGCACCCTTTATGGCAGCAGTTATGACAATACTCAATAGTGGTTGCTAGGTTGCTTTTTTTCTTTTTCTGAACAATTCATTAGTTTCTTGAAAACAGATTGAGGCTAGAACAATAAAAAGCTTATAATAGGTATTCAGTAACTATTTGAAAGAAGAATGAGAGAAATACAGAAGGAGAAATATATAGTCCCCCCATACCTAAGATCATACCTAAGTAGATAGGGACAATCAAGACCCTGGCTTTAAAAGATTAACTGAAGCCAGTAAGATTAATGTCTTGTGGATTTGAAATTAGGGAGTGAGAAACTGAGTGAATTAGCAAGGGGAACTGAAACTGAAGGCATGATATAGAGTCAGGATACAGAGGCATGGGGGAAACAGAAACTACTTCCACCTTGTAAGTAAGAACAATAGAGGCATGCAAATGGAGCAGGTGCATAAATAAAACAGAGGTATCATGAGAGTAAAGCCATATTAGCAGGGAGAGGGAGAGAGAATCTTATGTGGTTCGTAATCACTTTCAGTGTCTCTATTGGATAGATTCCTGCAAAAATCTCTGTATTTTGACATTAAATCTTTGATTATTTTATTATTTACATTGACAGATAAAATTAATATATAAATAATAATAAAGTACTACATATTTTGAAGTATGTATACATTGTGGAATAATCAAATCTGGCTAATAAACATGTATTACCTTACATACCATTTTGGGGGTAAGAACACTTTATATCCATTCTCTTTTCAGAAGTTGCAAAATTAGAACATGTTACTAATCATAGTCACTAGGATGTACAACTGACATCATGGATTTACTGCCAACTGAAAAATTTAATCCTTTGACCAATCTCTTCCAACCTTGCTCCTCATCCCCCCAGCCTCTAGTCACTACCACTCTTCACTTCTGTGAGATCAATTTTTTAGAATCCGCATGAGTGAGATCATGTGATATTTGTCTTTCTGTTCTTATTTCACTTAAGCAAGATGTTCTCCAGATTCATGTATGTTGTTACAAATGACAGGATTTCATTCTTTTTGTGGCTAAATAGTATTCCATTCTGTATATGTACCATGGGTTAAGAAACCCATTCATCCATTGATGGACACTTAGTTTACTTCCATGTTTAGCATATTGTGAATGGTGCTACAGTAAGCAAGGAAGTGCAGATGTCTTTTCTACATAGCTGATTTTATTTCCTTCAGATATATACCCAGTAGTGAGATTTCTGGATCATATGGTAGTTCTATTTTCAGTTTTTAAATGAACCTCCACACTCTTTTCCACAGTGGCTGTACTCATTTACATTCCCACCAAAAGTGTGCAAGAGTTCCCTTTTCTGTACATCCTTGCCAATGCTTGTAATCTTTAGTCTCTTAAGAGGTAGCCATTCTAACAGGTGTGGAGTGACACTTATTGTGTTTTAATTTGCTTTGATCTGGTGATTAGTGATATCATGTGTTTTTTCATAAGCATGCTGGTCATCTGATTTCTTTTTTTGTGAGATGTCTTACATTAAGTCTTTGTGAGAACTAATCTGAATGAATTTCTGTGCCTTCTCAGTAAAGGATTCTAACTGAACAGAGAGAAGAGGAGAAAAGAGTAGTGTAGGGCAAGGAAATAGAAGACTAGTATGCCTTGCTTTGGACCACCAACTTCTCCTTCCCCTCAGCTTCTTCGTTGACTTTGAAATTTTCTCCCTCCTAGAAAGGAATAAGGAAACCCTTCTCCTTTCCACTAACCAGGGAGGAAGTCCCCTCAGGATCTGATGTTCATCGTCTCACCTCTCCTATGGGTTCACGCTTGTCTCTTTTCCATTGCACTGTCATTGTGAATGGTGTACAAATGAAATGAGGTCTGAGGAAGCAATGTAAAACCCTGGAGTTAACATGAAAAAATTAATTAAGGTAGTTAAAAATGTTAAATGTCCTATTGAAGTCCAAAGATAGTTCATAAAAGCCAAATTTTAATAGCAGAAAATGAATTTAGTCAGAGAAATACATTTGGGTTTTGAAATTTTTTTTTTACTAAAGATCTTTACTAAATGTTTTTTAAATATGCATGAATCAAATATCAATGTTATCAGTGGAAAGTTGTAGAATAATAAACAACAGTTAAAAATTATTTTGTTTCTAATTCTCTATCTGAATACTTTTATTGATTGTTTCTGTGGTTAAAACAATATTTTGTTAGAAAAACTTAACATGAAGATTTATAATGCTGATCAATTGTATTTCTTCTTCTGTGAAGTGTCTGTTCAGTTTCTTAGCCCATTTATTGATTGGGGGCCTATTTGATTCTTTGGTGTTAAGTTTTTTGAGTTCTTTATATATCCTAGAGATAAATGCTTTATCTGAGGTGCATGTGGTAAAGATTTTCTCCCAATCTGTTGGCTCTCTATTCACATTGATTGTTTCTTTTGCTGAAAAGAAGATTTTTAGTTTGAATCAATCCCATTTATTGATTCTTGATTTTACTTCTTTTTAAGGAAGTCAGATCCTAGGCCTACTAAATATATGAAAAAATGCTCAACATCTCTAGCAATTAGAGGAATGCAAATCAAAACTACTCCAAGATTTCATCTCACTCCAGACAGAATGGCAATCATCAAGAATACAGGCAACAATAAATGGTTGGCAAGAATGTGGGGAAAAAGGTATACTCATACATTGTTGGTGGGAATGCAAATTGATCCAACCACTATGGAAAGGAGTATGCAGATTCCTCAGAAAACTCATAATGGAACCATCATTTGACCCAGCTACCCCACTCCTTGGTTTACACCCAAAGGACTCAAAATCAGCATACTACAGTGATATAGCCACTTCAATATTTATAGCAGCTCAATTCACAATAGCTAAACTATGTAACTAACTTAGATGTCCTTCAATAAATAAATGGATAAAGAAAAATATATATATGTACACATATATATACATTATGTATGTATATATATATATATATATATATATAATATTCATTCAATGGAATATTACTCAGCTTTAAAGAAAAATGAAATTATGGCATTTGCTGATACATGGATGGAGTTGAAGAATATCAAGCTAAGTGAAATAAGCCAATCCAAAAAAACCAAAGGCCAAATATTTTCTCTGATATGTGGATACTAATTCACAATAAGGGAGGCCACTAGGGAAGAATAGATTTGCCTTCAATTAGATAGAGGAAGGGAGTGAAGGGAGGGGAGGGGAAGGAAATGGTAATAGGAAGGATAGTAGCATAAAACAATCATTATTACCTTATGTACATATATGACTGCATGAATGATATGGTTCTACAATATGTACAATCAGAAAAATGAGAAATTATATTCCATCTATGTATGATATATCAATGTGCATAAATTCATTCTACTGTCATGTATAACTAATTAAAACAAATAAAAAATAAAAATAAATAAAGTTTAGGAGGCGAACACAGTAGTCAATTTTGGGCTGTATTATTTTAATGAAAATTAAGTTAGCATAACTATAGCAAGTAAAGCTTATCTTTTCGAATCTTGGTTTTGTGGGGGAAATTGATTTCTTTTGTTTATGCATTTAATATCTGTCTCTTCATTATAAGCTTCATATTGCATGGACAGTGTTTTAATAAATTCTGTTTGAAAATTAAAACCAAAAAAAAAAAAGATTTACAATGCCAAGAAATAGAACCTTTAATTGATATATTCTGTATTTATAAAAAAAATCTTGAAACAATGTTTTATAAGAAACCTCAAAATATTTTCAGGTAGTTCTTGGTAAATAACATTAGTAATACATTTATGTGGGACTCCAAAATAACTCATGGAACTAACTATTTCCTTGTAGTTAGAAGCATGACTAATATTTTAATAAATTTGCAGTAAATAATTGAAAATTTATTGTAAAGTGTTAGATGTTTGCATGAATGCATTAACTTTGTGTGATGACTGTCATAGAAAGACTTCTTGAAAAAAAAAAAGACTCCAAAGAATGTATGTATGGAAATGACCAAAATTTCCAAGAAGGGTGGTTTTTGACTTGTTAAATTAAAGAAACATTCACAATTAAGTCTTGAATTATTTCTTTATAAAAAGCAGAAGTTCAAAAACTGTTAAATAGAATGCTGGGTATGCAGTGTAAACTCTATTGAATTACTTTGGGGGAATTCCATATATATTTAAAACTGTATCGCTTATTTTACAAAGGAACACATTGAAGGGATAGGTTTTTTTCCTAAAGAATTTTAGCTATATTATTTTTTATTAAGGAGTTAAAACTAATACAAAAAATCAGATTATATGTACCCTTCCTATAGAAAGTGTAAATGAAGAACCTATTTTTTCCATCAAGTACCACCAATTGCTAAGTGTTAATCAGCTGTAAGCCATATAAAAACAAAGAGAAACAACTTTTTTTTCCCCAGAGATAATTTTTTTTTCAGAAATGTTCAACTTTTTATTTAAAACTCAACTAGCAAAAGGAGACATCACTGCAGATCCCATGAAAGTAAAAGAACAGGAAAATAATATAATGAACAACTAACTCCATGCCCTTAAATTTAATAACCTAAATGAAAGGGACTGATTCTTGAAACACAACCTGTCAAAACTCACATAAGAGGAAAGAGATAATCTAAATAGGCATTTTATATATATCATAGCTTCAAAATAGAAAGTACAAGGTACAGATGTGTTTACTGGTGAATTATGCCAAACTTTTAAGTGAGGAAATTATACCAATTATTTACAATCTCTTCCAGAAGACAGAGCAGAAGGAACACTACCAGACCCATTCTATGGGATCAGCATTATGTAATACCAAAACCAAACATATTTTATAAAAAGAAAACTACATTCCAATATTCCTCATGAGTGTGAATGTGAAAATTCATACAAAATTTCAGCAAATCAAACCCAATAACAAGGCTGGAACTACATACAGTTCAGGGGCAGAGCACATGTTTATTATTCACAAGGCCCTAGGTCCAATCCACAGCACCAAAAGGAAACAAAATTTTTTAAAAATAAATAAATGAATACCAACAAGCAAAAAGTAACAAATAGAAATCACCATGGTGATTTATCCCAAGAATGCAAGGTTAGTTAAACACCTGAAAATTAATTAATGTAACTCACCACATTGATAGGCTAAAGAAGAAAAATATTATATTATCATACCAAAATATGTAGGAAAAGCATTTGACAAAATTCAACACCAATTCATTTTTAAAAACTGTCAGTATATTAGGAATAGAGAGAAGTATCTTTTTTTAGAATTTATTTTAGTTGAAGATGGACATAATACCTTTATTTTATTTATTCATTTTTATGTGGTGCTGAGGATGAAACCCAGTGCCTCACACATGTCAGGCAAGCACTCTACCACTGAGCCACAGCCTTTGCTCTAGAGAGAAATATCTTGAACTTGATAAGGAATATCTATGAAAATCCCAGCTAATAATATATGTAAATTTTGTGAGAAATTGAAACTTGCTAAGATCAGGAACAAGGCAAAAAATGTCCCCTTTCACCATTGGTTTTCAACATTTCACTGGAAGTCCTAGCAAGGACAATTAAAGAAAGAAAGAAAGAAAGAAAGGAAGGAAGGAAGGAAGGAAGGAAGGAAGAAAGAAAGAAAGAAAGAAAGAAAGAAAGAAAGAAAGAAAGAAAGAAAGAAAGGAAGGAAGGAAGGAATGAAGAAAGAAATTGAAGGTATACAAATTGGGAAGGAAAAACTGGAACTGTCTTTGCAGATGATAAGATTATCGATGTAGAAAATCTGAAAGAATAAACAAACAAACAAAAAAACTCTAACCCAAACTAAAACAAAACTTTGAAACTAATACATGAAGGTTTCAGCTTTAAGGTAATTATACAAAAGCTAATCACTCCATATATTTAGCATGTCTGAGGTCCTGGGTTCATTCCACCATCAAAAACTAACTACATAAAATGAAAGTAAATTACTTTCCTATATACTGGCAATGAACAACTGGAATTTGAAATTTCGAACACATTGTCATTTATGCTAGCACATCAAAGCTACAAAGTATGTATGTGACGTATAAGGAAAACTCCAAAACTTTGATGAAAGACACCAAAGAACTTAATACATGGAGGTATATTCCATATCCATGGAAAATAATACCCAATATAATCAAGATGCTGGTTCTTCCCCACTTGATTTATAGATTCTATGCAATCCTAATATGAACCCCAGTAAGTAATTTCGTGGATATCAATAAAATGATTCTAAAGTCTATCTGGAGAGGTAAAAGACCCAGAATAGCCAACTCAAAATTGAAGGAGAACAAAGTTGGAAAACTGACACTACCCAACTTCAAGAACTACTTTAATGTGACACGACTAAAGACAATGTGATATTGGTGAAAGGATAGACATCTGGAAAAATGGAACAGAATAGGGAGCCCAGAAATGCACCCATGTCAACTGATTTTTTTTTAATAGAGGAGCAAAGATGCTACAGTGGAGCAGAGATCATTATTTCACAAGTGGGCCAGAACTATTGGACATCCCTATACAAAAAAGAAAGAAAAAAGAAATCTAGATAACTATTTTATACCCTCTGCAAAAATTAATTCAAAATGGTTCATAGACCTAAAATAAAAATATGAAATCATAAAATTCCTAGAAAATAACATATGAGAAAACCTCAATGATCTGGTGTATAGCAAAGACTTTTTAGATACAAAACTAAATAAGTCCATCAAAGAAATAATTGGCAAGTTGAGCTTCATTAAAATTAAAAATTTCTGCTTTGTGAAAAATAATGTTAAGAGAAAGAGTAGACATGCCACAAACATGGAGAAAATATTTGCAAAAATACATACTTAATGAAGGTCTGTTTTCCAAAATATACAAAGAATTTAAAAACAAGAAAACAAACAACCCAATTTAAAAATGGGCATAAAACATTGTTGAATAGACACATCAACAAAGGAGATAAATAGGTTCATATGAAAAGCATGTGAATGATGTTCAGCATCTTATGTTATCAAGAAATGACAATTAGAATGAGATACTACTTAACAATCAAAAAGGTTCAAATCTACAACACTGACAACAAATTCTTTGAGTATGTGGAGCAATAGGAGTGCTCATACATTGTTAGTGGGAATGTGAAATGGTGCAGCCATGTTGGAAGATAATCCAGCAGATTTTTTTTTTTTTACAAAACTATGTATACTGTTACCATAGGATCCAGTACTCAGCACTCATACTCTTTGGTACTTACCAAAATTAGTTTTAAACTTGAAACCTGCACATATTTTTTGTTTATAGCAGCTTTGCTCATAACTGCTAAAATTTGGAAAGAACCAAGATATCCTTTAATAGATAAATGAATAAACTCCTACCATCCAAACCTATCATTATGTAATATGGTTCAGTACTAAAAAGAAATGGAGTTATCAAGATGAAAAGCATAGAGGAATATTAAATGTATTAGATATAGAGAATGACAAACCCCTGGGAAAAGGGAGTGAGAAAGAAAGCCATACATTGAAAGCATTGATCCTTTCCCGATACATTCTTTCCTGATGATAAAACAAACCCTGGGGAGGAGGTGTCCATCCAACCTGGAAAGGCAGTCTCTGGGAAGAAGCCAAAGCATTGATCCTTCCCTAAACAAATCCTTTCCAGATACCAACCACCAACTCCAGGCCCTCCATCCAGTCAAGTAAGATAAATCCTAGAAATTGACCACTGACCCTAGACTCCCTTCCATTTTGCCCAGGAAAACAGACCCCAAATCCCGAGTGCCCAAGCTGATACACTCATTAATTAATCCACCTTTCAGTATAACACATATGAGCCCAGTTCCTTCTTTTGTTTGGGCTCATTTTCCACCAGGAAAGTGGGTCCAAAGACATCACCCCCCTTCCTGCCTACCCTATTCCTGCATGAAACTTTGTTCCTGAATAAAAGGCTGAGATGATCCATGGAGTTTGTGTCCGGCCTGGTCTTTTTGTGCTAACAAAATGCATATTACTAAGTGAAAGAAGTTGATCTGAAAATACTACACATTCTATGATTCCAACTATATCACATTATGGAAAAGGAAAAATTAGAAAATCAAAAAATCAGTAGTAGCCAGAGGTTATGAGGGATAGAGGGATGAATAGGCAGAACACAGAGGATTTTTTTTAGGACTATGAAACTAATTTTTTAATGCCATAATATGGATACATGTCATTACACATTTGTCCAAACCCAAATACCCAAAAGTGAATCCCAATTTAAACCATGAATTTAGGTGATAATGATGTGTCACTATAGGTTCATTTTTTAAAATAACAAATGTACTATCCTGGTACTGGTAGTGGAAGATGATGTGTGTTGCGGGGGGTGGTATATGGGAACTCTATAGTTTCCCCTTAGTTTTGCTGTGAACCTAAAACTGCAGACCATATGGAATTCAACTACTCAGGAAACCAAATCATGACAATATTTTGAGCATCATTGAGGTCATCGAATCTGGTTAAAATTTATTTCTCCTTAAATTTATGAATCTCTAAACAGATCTATAACCAGACTCAATCTTAAATTATGATTTACTTGTTGAGTTAGTTATATGTCATATGAGACCAACAAATATCACTAACTTGCCCATCAACATTTAATTATTTCTAATATAGTCACAGGAATGCTGAGAATATGTTCAATTATGTGTTCATAAACTGATTGAGATAGAAGTAGGAAAGATCTTTGGAACCATCTCTTAAAACACCTTATTTCACACAGTAAGGGACTAAGTGACAGTGAATTTAGTGACCTTATCAAGGTGTCATAGCTAATGAGATGCAAACACAAATTTCCTGACTCCATAAATTAAAAGTTCCAAGTTCATAAAATATAATATGTTGGCCTCAAAAGGGAAAGAAGAGACTATTTGAAGACTTATGCTTTTATGAATAAAAAGTGTGAACAATATGAATTACTAATTTGATCAAAAGGAGTTAATGTTATCAACTCTTTGGCATGTTTATATAGCTTGGATTTGGTATAGTTGCTTGCAGTAGCAGTGTACTGTAATACCTTGCAAAAGAAACAAGAAATTTATCGCAGGATATGACTTCAGTTTAGCCTCTCCTTAAAATAGAAGCTAGCTCTATTTAGAGAGCAGGTGTGTTATTGGGGAAAACACACCAACTTTACACTTTGAGCATATTACAATAAAGTATTCAATTCCTGAGAAGGAGACGAGAGGAAATATGGTGAATATTTAATGATATACTCTTAGGTGGTTCCTCCCAAACCTCAACATGAAGGCAGTATTTGTTTGGCCTGAGTGATGACTGTACTTGGTGCATTATGTTCCATTTTATGTGCAATCTATATGTCAAAGTTGTCACTGCTATGAGAAGAGGAATAAAACAAAACCAGTTGTTTGCAGTCCTCGAGAAGAGAAACAGTATTTTTATCAGTGTGTAAATCAATTTTTGTAGAATGCATCTGCACCAGAGACAAGCAAAGACTATATCATTCCCTCCATTGGAGCTGGCAAATGTGTCCCTTTCCTACTATAACTGCTCCTTCGAGTTAAAGAAGAATGTGTTTTGTTGTTTGAATTTTACTTCACTCATTTCATTGATTTACTCCCCATTTTATGACAGAGGATTCAAAAGCTTTTTTTTTTTTAGAATATTTTTAGATTTCTATCTAGAAGCAAGGCAGAAAGCTCTCCCTATCTTGAATTTTATTTTGAATTTCCCTGCATGATGTTTGTTCCTTCTGCCCTGTCCCCTCAAATTATCCTAATTTACTTTTCCCTTGAACATTCCTCTATAGAAATAATTTTGATTTCAGAACTAATACTCAAATATGGTGTAGCACAAGGAATCAGTGTATTGATGCTTTTCTCTAATTATTCCTCACTTCTATTTAATATTGATATTTTGAAAGTGTATTATTGTATCAAAAATAAAAACATCCGTGCTAAAAATAAACATTTCTTTTGTCACTTATGATGAAATGTTAAGACATCCTTTCTCTGTTACCATTCCTTATATTGCTGAACCATCAGGCCTTTCCCTGGGCATTCATTTACTTCCCTTGTTTGTCTTCTTTATGCCTAGATTTAGAGGATTTGCACCAGGCATGCAAATAACTTTGAAAAACCATTAGGTGGCAGAAATTGTATATCGATTGACCATTCTTAACATTTAAATTTCTCCTTTCAGACTCCTGCTTATACGACACTGCCTCTTATCACTGACAGAGAAGCAGGATACCTTAGCAAAATAGTCATACCGACATCCTGTGCTCATGTCCATCACTCAGTAAACCACCACAATGGAAAGGCTTGATGAAAAGTGAGGTTTTATGAAAAGGTTTTATGAAAACTGAGATAATTCATGTGGGAGGGATTTGTGGTGCAGAGTAACTTGATAAAAAGGTAGATCCAATCCAGGGCGTTAAATCATTAGGCACTATTGAGAAAACTTATTCTAGACTTGACCTTGCCACTAACCACTTAGCTGATTCTGGGAAGAGCATTTAATTATCCTTTTCTCCTTGAGCTTATATCACTCCAAAAATTAGTCTGACAGCAAACCTATCATGCTCTTACTATGTGCCTGTGAATTTTTTCTGCCTATTAAAATTTTGCTCTCCTTGAAGAGAAGAAAAACTCTGCACACTTTTCTGTATCACTCAGGTGCAGCCCTGTTATGGTACAAAGTAAGTGCGAAAGGAACTTCAGCTGATGAATGTATTTTAACCATTCGGGGAACCTAAAATATTATTGGTAGGGCTTAATTTTTGTGAGGCTTGTCAACTTGTTTAAGGCTCTAGGTACTAAGCCTGGTGACTGTTTTTGCCACATCTGACATAAAATAAGCTCCGAGTAAGGAAATGAAATGCAGGATGTCAAGTGCAAGGGATCATTTGACAGACAAAACCTCTGTGGAATATCACCAGCAGTCTTATTCGGGGAAGGTATTTTACAAGATCACTGTCAAAGTTTAAACATACGCCCGGGAAGCTCCCACAAAATGGGAGTTACACTTGTCAGAGTCTGCCAAATTGAGCCTGCCTTCTCTATTTCTGTCAGGCAACTCACCTCCTACATGAAAACCACCACAAATACCTCTAAGTGCTATTTTCTTTTTTTATGGTACTGGGAATTGAACCCAGTGGCACTCTATAAATGAGCTATAACCCCAGCCCTTTATTTATCTATCTGTCTATCTATCTATCTATTTGTATGTGTTTTTATTATGAGACGGAATCTTGCTAAATTGTCTAGACTGGCCTGAAACTTACAATCCCCCTACCTCAACCGCAAATCCCAGCTAGGATTATAGGCATGCACCTGACTTGTAAGGACTGCTGTCTTAAAGCATTTTCAGAGTGTGCCCTTGAGTTGGCACTATTTCTAGGATTTCTATTTCCTGTGACAAATGTTTCATCGTAGTCAAAAGGTAGTGACTGGTTGAGAAAATATGTTTATGGATTTCTTTACAAGTAGTCCAAGTTAATTAGACTACTGTGCTCTCAAATGGGATGTGGCAATGCACATGCCAAGGGTTTGCCCACTTTGTTTGGTATGTTTGATATTAATAATGATCGATATTTATTAAATATTTGCTATGCCAGGCACTCCTATAAAGCACTTTACAGCTATTAGTTCACTTGATACTCCCAACTATTGTCTGAGATGTGTACAATTATCATCATTTTACAGATGATGAAACTGATGACCCAAAAATTTTAAGTGACTTACTTGCTGGAGAGTGTGTGTCTTTTTGGTAGCTGGTCTATGATTTAAACACAGGCCATAATATTCCAAAGTCTATATACCTGGCATTATGCATTTTGTCCAGATATGGTCACCAAGAGATATCTTATTTCTCTCTGATAACAACAGCAATGATAATGTTTATGAGAATATAAGTTTCTCCAATCCTCCACTATCTGTTGTGGCCTTTTCTTAAAAGGACAATTTGATGAAAATGGGGAGGGGGACTCTGCCTCCTCCCTGTATGTGGACTTAAAATGATATGTCTCTGACATAGATATCTTAAAAACCTAAGTCTGGAAGTTTTTGCAGGTTGTGATCAAATTGACTCCGTTGCAATTTCTTTCCTTCTAAAGCAAAGATGCTAACCAGGATAACACATGACCAGTGTTTCTGTTTTGAACATACTGGCTTCTTTAGGAAATGACTCAACAAAGTAGGGCCCACATCTCATTAATATGACGGATGAACATTAGTACATCCCAAGAATTCATGGCTAGTGCATGGATGGACTTCGCTTATTATTTGGAACATGACCAAAATTGTACAAGGAGAAAAAAGAAGTTAAGTTTCTGTTGTTGTTGTTTTTCAAATAAAAGACATCAGTTCAATGTTGTTGAGAGGCCTATACCACAGCCTGAAAAACCTAAAGCATATTTCTCAACCCAGTTTCTTATGAGGTGAGTGCACATTTACTGAATTTAGACTAAGGCACTCACTTAACCTCCATATTGCCTTTTATTTACATGCTCTTATTTGTTTCCTTGGAAAATAATACATTTGCATTTCACTATATCAAAGCAAATGCTTTTAGTCTAGGAATAAGAAATTAGTTTTGCCACATGTCTTAATGGCATGTAGTACTCCTGATAAACTTATTTGCATAATAAATGTGTATTTCATTTGTTCATCTCCTGCTAGACAGTCTGGAGCCATTCTTTCCATAACTTTCACTGACCTCCTGAAATGCTCATCTTCTCTCAGAGTCCAGGCTTGGTCCACAGAGCTTCTTTTGCTCTACTCACTCTCCCTAAGATCCTGCCCTTTCCTTCTTCTAGAGCCTGTTAATTGTGAAGCCTTTTCTTCAGCACCCTCTCCACTTCCCAGTTCCTATTACCATTTCGAGGACCTTAGTTTAGATTTTGATTATGTGTGGCTCCAATTATGGCAAATTATAGTACACTTCAAATGGGCTTTTTGGCTTCTCCTTTCTGCCTCTTCCAACCAGTGCTCCATACTGCTACAACTATTGTCTTTCTAAAATAGAAAGCTGGTCACAGAACTCTCTGGCTACAAGCTTTCAAAGATCCCTCATTATCAAGAGAGCAAAGTCCAAGGTCCTGAGGAGGCCTTGCACTCCTGATTCTTTCCAGACACCTTCTCTTCTCTTGCCTTATCTACTGAGTGTCTGCTTTGCCCAATAACTCATGGCTCTGTTAATACTGGGCTGCCTCCTCCCTTTCTCTGCATCTGACAGATTCACTCATTGCTCATGGCCAGTTTAGATGTTATTTTCAATAATATGCAGAGGGTAGAGTCTTCTCGGCAGAGTGAAGTTTCCCCCTCCCAGTGCTTCTCCAATAGGCATTATATAGTTTTCTTGAAGCAATGTGATATTGGATAACAATAATTTGTTCACTTGGCTTTCATATACATTGTGCACTTCTATGTTCTGTGAGTTTTAGGGGCAAAAACTGTACCTTTTCTTCTATGGCATGTGTTAGTGGTGCTCAATGGATTGAAATACAGACATGCAAGTCAGATCATGGGAGTTCACATCCTAACTATATCACTCAGTGTCTGGATGACCTTGACCAAAATTGCTTTATCTTTCTGAGTTTCAGTATCTTTATCTGTAAAGTAGAGGCTAATTATACAGCTTCATAGGTTTGTTTTAATAATAAAATGAGTGAGACAATAGATGTCAAACATTTAAAAAACATAAATAGAAATACTGGCCTATATTTCACTTTTTTTGCCAAGAAAATAATAATACTGGTAGAAGTCTTGACAAGGTAAGGCCTACATCTCATTGCCCGGACAGAACATCCAGCACATTGCAAGAATTCATAGGCTACTGCATGGTGGACTTCACTTATCTTATATAGAACACAACAGAATTTTGTCACAATAGAGGAAATGGAAGATTTTTCCAATGAAATATGTACTCTAGAAGTGATTATAGTAGACTGTGGGCAATGTTTTTTTATTGCATACAGAATAAGTTTTGCTTCCAAACAATTTCTGAAGAGAGATAGCTTCAGGCAATGAAAAAAAAAGTAATGATTTCCCTTTTTATTGACCCTATGTTACATTAAAAATTAGAGTCTCCCTTGTGGCAAAGTTCAAAAGAACATTAATAAAATATGATAAAGTTGATAAGCAAGCATGTTAGTGAGGGCATGAAGATCATTATGTTCATTTGTTGGCGGCAAAGATTTTCTTTTGAGGGTAACATTCAGGAAAGATACATGTTCTTTTGCATTAATTCTTGTGTACCTGCAAAATATAGAACACTTGTCATTATTTTTGTCACCTGATAGGGTCACCTGATTTGCCTGGGAGGGTTCATGTTGATAACTGTTACTCTGGTATTTAATATAACCCATTTTTACTTTCAAAACTGTCCTTGTTTGGGACTGGGGTTGTAGCTCAGTGGTAGCGTGCTTGCCTAGCACGTGTGAGATGCTGGGTTTGATCCTCAGTACCACATAAAAATAAATAAATAAAATAAAGATATTGTGTCCAACTATGACTAAATATATATATATATATAAACATCCTGATTTGGATGACAAGTTACCTGATTATTTTAGTATTGGCACATGCCCATAACTCAGACAAGCAGGATTATCACACACTGTGATTAAGCCATATGCTGAAGTGGAAACCAAGTAGAAAACCTCCACAGGACGGGAATGCAAGGGAGAGTAGAGGCCTCAAGAAACTATAATTCTGGAGAGGATAACAGAGTACAGAAAGAGGATCAAGGGGGAGGGAGAAGGGTAGGGCACTTGGAGGTACTGTGGAATAAAATTGATCAAATTATGCTATATGCATGTATGGATATATCGCAATGAATCACATGTTTATATAAAATGATAATGCACTAATTTAAAAAATAAATAAATAGAAGAGAGAACAGTAGAGTAGTGGGGGGGTCAGGGGTATCAGGAAACAGGAAGAGGGGAGGAAAAGGAGAAGTACTGGAAAATAAAATGGAGCAAATTATGTTATATAATGTATGAATAGGACACAATGAACTCCACCATTAAGTATAATTATAATGCACTAACAAACATGTTTAAAAATGAAGAAAATGTAACATAAGAAAAAAAAAACCAAAGGTTTTTTTATTTGTTTGTTTTGATTCTAAAAGATGTTAAAAAAAAAAAAGTTGTACAAG
This sequence comes from Callospermophilus lateralis, assembly GCF_048772815.1. Lineage (NCBI taxonomy): Eukaryota > Metazoa > Chordata > Mammalia > Rodentia > Sciuridae > Callospermophilus > Callospermophilus lateralis. Next base: position 78,051,093 of record NC_135310.1, on the reverse strand, counting down.
ATCCAACCTGGTAGATGGGACCAACAATAGATAATGCTCAAAACCAGTCAGATGGTCCAGTTAGGCTTAAGATGAGACTCCATGTGAGGGACTAGTCATAGGACAGCTGTTTGTGGTTGTAGTGGTAGAACTATACCAGCAGGAACTGGGTGAGTCGGGGTCCCCAAAAGTTGATTTACTTAAGGTACATCCCAGACCTGGGGCTGAGACTAGAATTCTAAATGAGAAAACTGAAGCATAGACCTTTTGTATGGATTAGGCAATAGAGTAGTAAGTAAAAGAGGGCTACAATGTGAAATGTCCATTTCAAGTGTACTGGATATCAGATCCACAAGAGAAAAACCAGGTACATATTCAGTCTATGATTAGTACCACATCTCTTATGTACCACTTACTCTTATTAGTACCACATCTGTGTTGTCTCAAGAGCAGGCTGTGATTGAATGACATGTAGAAGCCATCATAATAACAGGGCTGAGAAAAACATAGGTATATAATTGGACAGGGCTGAGAAAAACTTGTTGTAAGTCTTTCTTTGGGGAAATAAGGGACAAGCCCAAGAATTCCATTTCAAGGCAGGGTTCTTGACACATAAGCTGATTAAAAAGATATACTGAGAAAATTAATTCCCAGATGATGTTGTTTTACTATTGAGGAAACCCCAGCTAAAGAGCACTACTGGTATAAATGCAAGCAAAAGTCTTTGATGGAGACTCAAGGTGTTGACCAGAAACTCACAAGTCTCTAGGTGAGGAGTACAATCACATGTAATTGATGCAAAGGCCAGACCAAGTCAAAAAAGGAGCAGGTGGAAATGAGTGAGGAGGACCCACAACAATGCACATGCCCATCACTGGATGACAATGGCTTATTTATCTCTGAGGGCTGCAGAAGTGTGGAGTGGAGGTTATGTCCATTAAAGACTGAGTGGAGCTTGGTGACAAGCTGATCAGAGAAGCAGCTTTGTTTTCTAAAGACTGACTCAGTTATAAAGCATACAATGAAAAACAAAACAAAACAAAACAAACAAACAAAAAACCCCAGAAAGGCTAGGGTAACATCTTGATACATATCTATTGAAACACACATCCAAAGTAATATCAGAGAGCTTTTTTCTGCCCACACTGGTTCATACTGTGGGATTTTTTAAAATTTCTTACATATATGACAATAGTGGAATGTATTACATTCATAATTATCCATTCACAGCATGATTTTTTTGTAACTCTGTATATAAAGTATGTTCACGCCAAATTATGCCATTATACATGAACTCTCTCTCTCTTTTTGCATTGCAATTCTTTTTTTTTAAGAGAGAGTGAGAGAGGGAGAGAGAGAGAAAATTTTAACATTTATTTTTTAGTTATCGGCGGACACAACATCTTTCTTTGTATGTGGTGCTGAGGATCAAACCTGGGCCGCACGCAAGCTACCACTTGAGCCACATCCCCAGTCCCTACAATTCTTAATTTATACTACAATTTATCAATTCTGTTTGTATATAAGATATGTTGACACCAGATTCACATCTTCATACATGTATTTTGTTTAATGATGATCATCATCTTCCACCATTCTTGCTATTCCCTTTCCCCCTCACTTGCCCTTCCACCTCTCTTCCCTATCTAGAGGTAATCTTCCTTCCATGCTCTCCCTCCCTACCCCACTTTGAGTCACCCCCCTTATATCAGAGAAAATATTCTGCATTTGACATTTGTTTTTTGGCATTGGCTAACTTCACTTAGCATAATCTTCTCTAATGCCATCATTTACCTGCAAATGCCATGATCTTATTCTTTTTTAGTGCTGAGTAAAATTCCATTGTGTATAAATGCCACATTTTTTTTTATCCATTCATCCACTGAAGGACATCTAGGTTGGTTCCACAGTTTAGCTATTGTGAATTGTGCTACTATAAACATGGATGTGGCTGTGTCCCTGTAGTATGCTGTTTTTAAGTCTTTTGGGTACAGCCCGAGGAAAGGGATAGTTGGGTCAAATGGTAGTTCTAAGGAAAATATTCAGTTGAAAGATTTGTAATTTGGGTAAATAATGAGTTACTTTTTTGTAGGTAAGATAAGACTATGTTTTTGTTAATCCTGTGGATACTATTTCAAAAGTCTTTTTCCAGATTAGACCAATACCTACATGTGCACATTACTAGTAAGACACACACACACACACACACACACACACACACACACACACACTCTTCTAGTTCTCATAACATTATAAGATGGTACCCTGTATAGATGAGGAGAATGGGGGTGACGTACCTAAGTCTCATGGTGAGGTCCTTGATCAGGTTTAAATCTAGACACGGTCTTAAAGCCCATTTTTCTTTCTCTTAATCAATAACTCATTATTCCACTCTGCTCTGATTATTTTACATCCTATCCTGGTTCTATGTATATGCCAAAAATTCAACCAATAATACTTATTAAGTTGCAGAAAGAAGTACATTAAATACTTTCAAAGTTCCATTGAGATTGAAATCTATAAGCTCCTAAGACTGTAAATTCCTGTTCGTGGTTATATCCTTTGCACTTGGTATATAGTAAGCACTCAATAAACATTTGATAAGGAGAGAATAAGAGAGAAAGAGGAGAGTGGAAAGAGAGGAGGAATGAAGACTAATTATAGAAACATGCACATGCTTCTGTCTGGCCCTTGCATTCTTTCTTTTTCATCAGAGCCAGGCATGTGGCTTAGATGCTCATGTTTATGTGATAATGAAGAATAAGGAAATAAATTTGAAATGTTAGTGCTAGAAGGTACAGATGATTTTATAATTGTTACCCCATGTGGCAGAGTGTCACCTGAGGCTAAAATCAAGCCATGGAAGGGTATGCCTGGCTCAAAACAAGAAGGAGCATAAGGGCCAGATAGAAATGAGTCTGTTCCTATGATTCTAAGAGCTGTAAATTTAGAGGGCTTTGAAGTGAAAAGAGAAAGAGAGAGAGAATGAAAGAAAAGAGAAGTTTTGTTAAGTATTCCACATTATGTCCAGTTGTATAGAGAAGATTCGTCTCTCTCTCTCTCTCTCTCTCTCTCTCTCTCTCTCTCACACACACACACACACACACACAAACAGAAGAGAGAGAGATGAGAGAGAGAGAGAGAGAGAGAGAGAGAGAGAGAGAGAGAAATGATAGCAATGGAAACCTCAACTCCATTAGAAAGCCACATTCTAATAATGAAAAACAGGATAATTGGGCTGGGGTTGTGGCTCAGTGGCAGAACACTTGCTTAGCACATGTGAGGCACTGTGTTCAGTTCTTAGCACACATAAAAATAAATAAATAAAATAAAGGCATGCTGGCCATCTACAACTACAAAAAAGTTGTTTTTTTAAATCAAATAATTTTGTTACTTTTAACAATGTATCGCAATAAATATATATTAAGAAATCAACAAGAGTTGCTTCTAATGTACATTTATTATTAATCTATAATAAAGAACTCTTGGTGAAATGGAAGCGATACAAGTCTCTAGAGAAAGTAATAATACTATTTATTTATAATGTCGAAGAGGTGAACTCTGGGACTTGTCAGGCATGTAAACTAGGGATTAGAAGATCAGATCCCCTTTGTTGCTCCCTGCTGTTTCCTCTGTGCATTTTAATTAACAGATGTTTACAAGGGGAACATACAAAAGATAACAGGGGAGCTAAAATTTCAAGGATCTATATGTGAGAGTTACAAGGGAGCTAAAATTTCAAGGATCTATATGTGAGAGTTACATAAAGCTGAAATAATGATATTAGAAAGACTCAAGTGTAGGTTGTGCTGAATCTTGTAGATATGCTAAACAGGTGTTTTGGAGGGTTTTGACTGATTTATTTCTTAAGCTAAATTCAGAGCAAGAATAACAAAAAGAGATATGGCCAAGACCTGGGGCAGATGGTATAATATTAACAGATGGTAAAGAAAAGGCAGAACTCAACTCTCTTTAATTTCTCCATCAAGAAAAACATTTCTTAAACTGGAACTTATGAAGTACATATCATAAAGAGGGCATGAAAGACCAGCTTAAGTGAGATAATCATTGACTTGCTTCTTTAAATGTCTTTAAGACTTTGGGTAAACATGAGTTGTTGTTCCAAGATTTTTAGGGATATGATCACAGAGTTTATGTGGATTAACTTTCAGATTCATGGTCAAGAGTTCAGGCACAGAAGTAGAAGATGTTACCATGGGTTACAGTTTGGGTATGAAGTGTTCTCTTAAAGTTCTCGTGTTAATGTAGGAATATTCAGAGGTGAAATGATTTGACTGTGAGAGCAGTAACCTAATCTGAATGGACTGAGTGGGTGGTACCTGCAGGCAGGTGGGACATGCTTGGAGGACATGGGTTATTGGAGGTTGTGCCCTGGAAGGGTTCATTTTCCCTGTGGCCACTTTCCCCTTCCCTCTCTCTGCTTCCAGGTTGACATGAATGGAGTAGCACTCTTCCACCATACTCTTCTGCCATGATGATCTGCCTCATCTTGGGCCCAGAGCAATGGAGTTAGCCCACCATGTACTAAACCTCTAAAACTGTCAGCCAAGACATGCTGTTCCTCTTCTGAGTTGTCACAATGCCAAAAAAGCTGACTTATGCACCATGAGTGTGGTGCAAATTTCAGAAGGTAGATCTTGAAAATGCAGACCAATAAACTGGAGTTTCATGCCTGGTGAAATGATAGTACAGGTTACTCAATAGATGGCACTGAGCACTAGGAAACCTCCTCACCAAGCCACTGCTCACCAGAATATTGACAGAAGGAGGAAGGAACACAAGGTAGGGTGGGGGTATTAGAAGCTATTCTGATTAACAAGCCTGAGAAAAGGGAATTAAAAAAATAGAATGAGAAAATCATTCTGAGAAAGGACAAGAATGAAGAATAAAATACCAATCAAATGTAGAATAATGGAGGGGACTGGGAAGTCTGAAACCTCAGACATGAGAAGATATAAATCAGGCTGAAAGAATATCTGAGCCAGGCTTGGTATAGGAAACCAAAGTAGGGCTATGAAGGGTAAAATGTTTGGGGCCTTTGGGATCTCCCTATTCAGTGCTGCCTCTGGGCTGCCCAGATCCTTATGCCCTAGAAAGACCCAAACGCCCGGGACAGTTCTCCCAACCCCCTCCCACTCAGCACTTTCTAGGTGCTTTCATTTCTTTGTGTGGAAAAAAAAAATCATATTCTGTAAAGGGAAAGACTTTAATCTTATTATGCTGTGAGTTGTTTAAGATGCTTGCCAGGGTCTGAATATTTGTGTCCCTCTCCCCTATATTTAAATATTGATCTCCTGGCCCTCAAGCAATGCCATTAGGAGGTGGGGCTTTGGGGAGGTGATTAGGTCTTGAGGGTTCTGCCCTCACAAATGGGATTAATGTTTCATAAGAGAGGCCCAAGACCTCTGACCCTCTGTTATGAGGACATAATGAAAAATGCTAGGCTCTCTCCTGACAGTGAATCTGCGGGTGACTTGATCTTGGCCCTCACAGCGTTCAGCTTAGGAAATAAATTTAGGTTGTTTATAAGCCACCCAGACTATGGCATGTTGTTATAGCACCTGAACCAACTAAGATGACAGTGCCTCAGGGAAGACATTGCCTCAGGCAACTATTCACCAAACTTTAAAAACTCACAAAGGAAAACGTCTTTCTTTTCTAACATTATTATACGCAGAAAACCAGAGTTGCAGAGGAAGTCCTGCCTGGCTAGATGCTATTTTTTTCCCCCTGTAAATTAAATAAAAGAAGTTAGGAAAGAAAATAACATGTTTTCTTAATTAAATGTAGTAAATATTGCTTATCCTTTTCAGCATTATTTTAAAAAAATGATAACTGGCCCTAAATGAGCTATTCTTGGCAAGGCTGTATCATCTGTTACAGGCCGTATTCCCTGTATCCAGGCAATTCTTGATTAGAAGAACTTCATTAGAAGTTCAGAAATACATAGCAGAAATGTGTGGTTCTACTATGAAAGGTGTGAACGGCACACTTCATAAAAAATGTTTTTCCTTCTGACAATTATGTGGTTCATTCATTTAGGTAAGCTTTCTTCAGATTAAACTTCCTGTCTCCTGTCAGGAATTTTCTCATTTTCTTGAATGCGTTAGAATAAAAAGGATTTCTTTTTTCCCATTTGACATTTTCTACCATTTTATTAATTTCCTGACTGTGTAATCAATTGTGGGTGATGAAATATGTACTATTGATAATTAGAAGGTATTTGTTCTTAAGAAATTAAACAAACCATTATTTTTTATGAATTCAGTATTTATCTCTGATTCTGTCCCTCTCTCGGCCCCCCATCCCTCTTCTCTGACCCTTAAACCTCTAATGTACACATTATATTAGTTAAAAATACTTTTAGTGACAAATAGTAGAAAATGTTGCTACAGTGGC